>NW_026521964.1:0-128412 GCF_021234435.1 Artibeus jamaicensis
ATTCTTCTAGTGTATATTCTTTTTCAATAAATTTTCTATTCTGTTCTTTCAGCTGCCATAACTGTTCAATGAGTTTTTAAGGTGATTATATGTTTTATTTATGGAAGTTTTATTGATGTTTTTAGAATCTACTCCAAGTCACTCTTTATAGTTTTTGTTCCACAGGTGTTTGTAAGTTTTTAAAATTACTTTAAACAGAGTAAACATAGCTGTATATGATCCATATATTTTAATATCTAAAGTCTTTGTGGTTTTTTTGTTTTTTTCTTTTCTAGTTGTTTTTACTCATGATGTTTTGTTCTTTTGTGTGCCTCCTATTATGAGTTGTCTTGTGTCCTCCAAAAAAAGATGTTAATTTTTAACCTTCAGTACCTCCAAATGTGACCTTATGTGGAAATTGGGTCTCTATAGATGTAATTGGTTATGTTAGGATGAGGCTGTACTGCAGTACAGTAGGCTTCTAATCAATATGGCCAGTGTCTTTATAAGAAGATAGTCACTGGGGGCATGGCACAGACACACAGGGAGAGTGGCACATGATGAAGGAGGCAGACATTGGAATCAAGACTGCTGGTAAACCATCAGAAACTAGTAAGAGGGTAGGACAGGTTCCCCCGCAGGCTTCAAAGGGAGCCTAGCGCTTCTAATATCTTGATTTCAAACTTGTAGCCTTTCAAACTGTGGACAACAAATTTCCATTGTTTTAAGCTGCCCAGTCTGTAGTACTTTGTTATGGCAGCTCTAGAAAACTAATACATCTGGCTTTCTCTGTGTGCTAGTCAGACTCAGTTCCAGTGAAGATATTTGTATGGATAATTTAATACCTCAGATGAAGGTATCTATTTTTCAGAGTTCATTAATTTCTTCAAAGGTGATTTGTTTCTGCTTCCAATAGTGCATGGTGGCTGGCTGTCTTAGTCTGTTTGGATTGCTGGAATATCATTGACCAAATGGCTTATGAACAAGAGAAATTTATTTCTTACAGTTTGGGAGGTTGAAAAGTCCAAGATCAAGGTGCCAGCAGATTCAGTGACCCGTGAGGGCCCATGTCCTGGGTCATGTCACCCCTTCACATGACAGAAGGGGTGAGGAAGCTCTCTGGGGTCACTTTTAAAGGGCACTAATCCTATTCATGAGGTCTCCACCCTCATGAGCTAATCACCTGCCTAACGCCCCACTTCTTAACACCATCGCATTAGGGGTTAGGATATCAACATTTGAACTTTGAGGGGGGGTGGGGAAAGACATAAAAATTCATCCCATAACAGTGGCACTACTCATCCACCACAATGTTAAACTGGTTTAAGGATTAAAGATTTCTGATCACCAAGATAATGTGTACCTAGGCTGAAAATGAATAGGCAGACTTGTTCCTGCATTAACATAATACTGCAGTAGTAGTTCTCCTCTTTTACACAAGAATTATTTTAAACATATATTTAATGTCTTTGTGAATTTTTATTGATGTTTAAGCTTCTACTATTATTTATAATTTTTATGTATAGTATTTTTACAGTTTTATGTTTAGAAAATGTTACTGAACAATGAAAAGTCTTAACATTCACATATCACATCCCTAAGCCCACAGTGCCAGCCTAACAATGGAAGCACAACTCCCAGTGAGACCACCAAGTCGAAAATTCTGTGCAGGGAGAATAAGTAGCAAATGTAATGGGAGAGCTAGAGAGTTACACTGGAGGTAGCAGCTGGCAGTCGACCTCAGTTTTACAGACTGACCTATTGGGTTAGACCTGAGGCTGCTATCACAGCATTGAATGCTCTCAGCCCAGCCCTGGAGCATAGTCTATGGTATATTTGGAACAATATTTATTACAAACAAAAGAAGCAAAAAGCACATTGTTTGGGAGAGAAAGCTTAATTGGAAGGGGTGGGAGAATAAGTCATATAGCATAGTTGTTGAGATTATACAACCTATAATCAGACAAATACATTTGGACCCCAATTCCTCAAAGTTCTAAGTCGGTGGCCTTGGCAAATTACTGAATCACTCTGAACCCCAATTTATATATTGGTAAATGGAATTGTTGACAGGGTTGCTTGGGATTTAATGTGTATAAAGCTCATGGTATAGTGTAACATACATACATAACAATCACATGATAAATGTTACCTGTTATTATGTTAGTAAACACATTGGTGACCTCCTACTAGGAGCTCTGTGTATTATTTCATTTAGTCCTCCCAGCAACCTGAAGTAATATTCCTATATTACTCTCACTCTACAGGTAAGAAAACTGGGGTCCAAAGGAGTGTAGTAGCTGCTAATACCTGGGAGAGCAGGTCTATTCATCTACAAAGACCCACAGTCTTCCTGGATAGGATAGGCTATCACATGGGTGATGGGAGTACTAAATTGAGGAGGACATGAGAGTCCTAGGGCTGCACTACAACAACCTCTCCACTTTCCTTATCTCCACCACCAGACTGTCATCTTCTAAGGTCCTGGCCCAGAACCTTGTGGTGGGGTGCCACTTCTCTGGGGTCCCCAGGCCCTGTGGCACAGCACATTGTTTCTGCCACTTCTCCAGATTATTATGAGACTCCCCAGATGCAGTCTCTGTGGCCTTCACTAACAAGGCCTCAGGTGAGAATGTACTTTATTCCTGAGGATTCATTAAAAATTTGACATTTAAAAAAGTTTCTCCAGCATTTGGCTCCTTTCTTGGGTTTCTTCCTTATCCCTAGGTTTAGGAGTCAGCTTGTCTCCTCCCACAGGTCACACCTGGACTAGACATCTGGGAGAGCAAAACCTTCCATCAGGGGACCCAGATTCAGTCCTGGCTCCACCTCTAGCTCCCTGGGTGACTTTGGGAAGGCAAACAGCTCCCATGTTTAATGGACTTATTATAGTAACTGCCCTCATTATCCCCACAGATTAATATGTGGGGTGCAGATGATGTTTGGACATTTTCTAAATCACTACAGAGGTATGAGACCCCAATGCTTTACTGCTATAGTATTTATTAGGGCTTGGGTTACTTACCTGTCCTTAGCTCTCCCATGTTCTTCTTCCCCATCTTGGGCTCATTGTGAACTCCCACAAGGATAACACTGTGGTGAAGTACCATGTCAGAGATGGTCTCTGCTCCTCTTTATCTCATTTCCATACATATAGCTCCTTACTTGCCCCCAGAGTAATTGAGTGAACTTGGGCAGATTATCACCTCCTTTACATCCCTTTCCATAAAACCTCACTGGCCTTTGTGCCGACGCAAGATGAGTTTATGAGTTTTTTCATGGCCCTCCCTCTGCTCCCATGTAACAGGGAAGGGACTTGAGTTGTTACCAATTAGTGAAACCTGATTTTGCAGATGCAGCAACCAAACTCTCACTAGCAAAAATAAGAGACTTGCTCAGGATGCCTTATCAGGTGAGTGGAACAGCTGGGACTATAACCCAGAGACTGGGGTTCTTCCTCCAGGTATCTTTACAATTCCCTCTCTTTTAGATGAAAGCTTGTTGTTTCCTTTTCTTTTTCCTTTTTAATATTCTGTTAGGGGCCAGTGGGATGACTCAGTGTTCAATGTCCCTGCTCAGAACCACACTTCTTACTGAGCAGCCTGACCAGGTCCCTAAGACCAACCCTCCAGTGCAAGAAGGACTCACTGCAACTTCAGAGCAGGAAGTGGTTACTGCATGATAGAAAGCCTGAGTAACAGAATTGCAGGAGAAGGACCTCAAGAGTAGGAGTGATCTAGAAGGGACTCCTCATCAATGATCACTCTTGGGATTTCATCAGCATGGATGTCCTGGATGGAAAGTCCAATGGACAACTCAGAATTTAGAAGTTTTTCTATAGGATTTATTTTTTATTGATAGCCAGCAGCTCATGACTTATCATTTTTAAGGAATATTTCTCTGATTACAGAAAATATATGAGACATTTATATGAAAAGCTGTGTCAGTGTGTGGATTGTTACAACTGCATGCCCCATCTAGACAAATAAAGGAGGAGTCATCTCTATAGCACTAACCTGGTGCCTTTCATATGACTCTTCACTTCTTCCAAAGCATATCAATTCTTCAAAGTCTAGCACAAATCCCATTCTCCCAGAAACCCTTTCCGTACTACTATAGGCCACAATGATGCCTTCTTTTCCAGAAAATATTCATTTATTTATGGAATGATACGCAACTAAAATGAATTTAATGCATATAGTTCCTAAAGTTGAATCAGACATGAATCTTCTCTTTAAACTGGACTTGAGGGACTACACTGGGTCACTAAATGATTGTGCCAGAAGGTGCAGTGGTGAGTGCCATGTACAAGACAAAGCGCAGTGGAAATGTTGAAGATGTAACTGTCTCTTTAAAATGGGCACAGGTCAGGGAGGTATTTCTGGAGGAGGGAGCATTTGAACTGAGTCTTGAAGACTTTGACCATGTGATGGTGGAAGAAAGATATTCTATATAGAGGAAATAGCATAAGTAAAGGTGGGGATATAGGAAGTCACAAAGTTTGCAATCTGATGATGCGGGTTAAAATAAAAAGGGAAATTAGGGTAAGGGGCAGTTGCTGACTGGGACCATAATCCATCCAAGGCACTCAATTGAAATTCGGCTACCACAGCCTGCAAGGCATGACTTTGAGATCTACAAGAGCACATCTATTGACTGTGGGAGTGTGTCTCTGAGTTATAAGAATGAGTCAGAAACAGATTTTGAGAGAATTGCAGGAGGAGGACAAGGCTTCATGATCCTTGAGAAATCTTGGGTTTCTTAGAGCAATGGTATGTGTAAAGGTTAAGAACAAGGACTCTGGTCTACATGGGTTAAAATCCTGCCTCCACTTCTTGCTTTATTTGACATGTTCTTTCTGTAAAACAGGGATTAAAAATAGTATTCATTTAATAGGGAGGTTGTGAGGAATAAATGAATTAATACATGTAAAGCACTTAGAACTGTATACGGTGCCTAGCCCAGACCAGTAACTATTAGCTATGATTATTATCTGGGAATGCTCCCAGGAAATTCTGTTAGTATGGAGGAGTTTGGGGTGGCTTGCACAGTGGAAATCATAGGGAATGGGTTTCCGATTTCTCTTTTGTTCAGTTAGTTTATTGTGATGTGGGACATGATAGGCATGTCACGATCATGCTCAGGAGGTGATACTTCATAAAGATACTATTAAATTATTTAAAATACTATTAAAATCTAGTCATTATAGACAAATCAGAAAGTAGAGAAGAGTAGAAAGAAGATAATAAAAATCACCCATATTGTCACTAAAATTACTGATAAGCTTTGGTATTTCCTTCAGGCCATGTTTCCGTGTGTGTGAGAGTATGCATGTATGTGTGTGTGTTAATATGAATATATTGTTTTATAGTATCAGTGTGCATGTGTGTGTATTCTTCTCTTTTTCAATGCAAACCAAAATGTACTATATTCACTCTACAAGTTGTATTTTACATTTAATAATATGGGTTTGATGTCTTTCAAATGAACACAGATAGAGCTGTTTTCTACACTGTATTCTTTTGTAAGGATATACCATGATGAGTTTAGTCAGTTCTCTAATAATGAACAGTTATTTTCAAATATTTGCCATTACAAACAATGCTGTAACAAATAGCCTCACACATACCGTATTTTGAACTATAAGATGCACCCCCCAATTGGGGAGGAAAAGGGGGTTGCGTCTTATAGTCTGAATGTGGCTTACCTGGCTGACTGTGGTGGGGGCGGTAGTGGAGTAGGGTCACAGGTTATTAAATATTTTACCACATTTTTTGTTTCAAAATTTTTTTTCTATTTTTCTCCTCTAAAACCTAGGTGAGTCTTATGGTCTGGTATGTCCTATAGTCCTAAAAATATGGTATGTCCCTTTTTACATGTGACCATATATCTGTTGGATAAATTCTCAGAAATGGAATTGCTGGGTAGAAGAAAAACATATTTGTAATTTTGAAAAATATTGCTAAATTACCCTATTTCTTTTTCAATTATACCTTCCAACTACCATGCAAATTCCCCTTGTGGCCCACCCTAACTGGGAACCATACAGAAAACAAAGTTTGGGAAATGTAGTTCTAGCTTTGCCACTTTGTTGGAATATTAAAATTTTAACAGATTAATCCATTTGGATTATTTTTTAGTTTTTTTCTATATTTTAGTCATCCTTACACTATTAAAATTCTCCATTTCCCCCCAATAATTTTAATTTTGCATTTAAATGTTTGATCCACTTAGAAGTTATTTTTGCAAAATGTATGAGCTATGTACACAACTTGTGTTTTTTCTAGATAGCTATGTTATTATCCCATTCATGGCATTTATTGAACAGCACATTTTCCCATTTATTTAAGAGGACATTTATATCATGTACTAAATTCTTATATCACCTTTGGTCTATTTCTGAAGTTGTCAATTTTTGAAAACTTATGAAATATTGTTTTATTTTTACTTTTTCTTAGCTTTTTGAGGTATAACTGACAAATAAAACTAATGTTTGATGTGTACAACCTGATGATTGCATATGTTTACATTGTGAAAGGAATCCTGTAGTGGAGTTATTTAACACCCTCATCACCTCAGCTTGTTGCCTTTTTTGGTGAGAACACTGAAGATCTCTTAGCAAATTTCAATGGTGTAATACAAGATTATTAACAATAGTCTCCAGGTGATACATTGGATCCTTAAACCTTATTCTTTTTTTTTAACTAAAAGTTTGCACTCTTTTACTAACTTCTAACCCCTTCTTATAGTTCTTTCTCTAATTTCTTGATTTGATTATTTAATCAATTTTTTTTCTTCTTGTTCTTTAATATATTTATTTAAGGCAAATTAATGTTCTTTTGAACATTGATTTAGTGATAATCCTTGTGGTCTAGTGTGTATTGATTTTATTATCTCCATTTTCTTCTCCCCCAGATATTATTTAGTTTTTGTTTTGGTGTCCTCTTTTGTCCAACTTTTTCTTCAGGATTTAAAAAAATATTGGAATTTATTTGTAAAAACTGTTTTTCTTCAATTGGATTGTGATGAAATTCTATTGTCTATATTATTTATTCTCTTGAAATTTGCTGAATTTCTGGCTTATATGTGCTCTTTGCTGGGGGTTAATGCTTCATGGGTACTTGGGAAAGATGTATTTATCACTTCTACCTTTTGAATAGTTAATTATATAGAGGCCTTGTTTAGCCTTAGTTTCTGTCAAATTAACCCTGTTATGAAAGTCACTAAAATCCACTAGCTGTTATCTTGTTTCTGCTCCTTGGAATCCTGCTCTTTTTACTGCAGAAAAGAGCAGAATTTGGAGCATTCATTTGCATAACAATTATTTTTTTTGCCACTCTCATGGTTCAAAAATTAAGGGTGAGTTATTTTAGTGTTTCCCTGTCTGTATTCAATGTAACTAGAACTATTAATGGTGTATTTTCTTTATCCCTCACCCCAGCTTTATGTTTGCTCTACAGCCAGCAAATACAGCTTACCTGTGAGACTCTTTATTTAGTTTTCCCCTGCTTCTTGAATCCAATTCAGGATAACAGGTGGTAGGATGAATACTATGCATCCTGCTCCCATTATTGCAAAGAATGGCTTTTGGTTTTATTCCCTAATGAGTGCCTTTTTCTATAGAAAATTGTACCCATCTAGCTTTTTCTACAGTCGGATTTTTTCTTTCTACCACTCTCCTATTCAATCTCTGCTACTCTTGAAGTCCTTTCATCTCATTTGTGTGTTAGAGTTTTGGAGATTTACTAGTTTCTTGGAAGATAAAGCTTGTATCTTTATTTTTGCTTTGTTTATTTTGGGAAGAGATGAGTTCTGAGAAGAAAAAGCTCCAGAATTACTCTGCTTGTTTAAATCAGAAATATACTTCCTACTTATTGTTTTTTTTCCCAAGGATTTTGCCCTTCATAATATATACAAATAGATCCTTTCAGCTAAGATAGGAAGGGGCTGATGTCACCTGTCCATACGACAGAGAATGAGGTAAAGCTGTTGAGGAAAATGTGGTGAGAGAGTTATTAGGTGTGGTATCTCCTTGGGAGCAGGAAAGTCCTTACATGGAAAGGGGGAACTTAGGAAAGGGCTTAGGCCATAGAGAGGAGTGTATTTTCTTATTTTTGAATAAATAAATAGAGAGAATTGCTTCTTTATCTCTTTGGATGTTTCCTTGCAGGAACTAATGCAGCCAGAACCTGGGGCCAATGGAACAGCTATTACTGAGTTCATCCTGCTGGGCTTGGTGGAGACACCAGAGCTGTGGCCTTTTGTCTTTGTGCTCTTCCTCTTTGCTTACCTGGTTACACTTGGGGGCAACATGAGCATCCTGGCTGCTATCTTGGTGGAGCCCAAACTCCACACCCCCATGTACTTCTTCTTGGGGAACCTATCAGTTGTGGACATTGGATGTATCACTGTCACTGTTCCCTCAATGTTGGTTCGTCTGTTGACCCACAAGCGTGCTGTTCCTTATGGAGCTTGCCTCACACAGCTTTTCTTCTTTGATCTCCTGCTTGGTGTGGACTGCTTCCTGTTGACAGCCATGGCTTATGACCGATTCCTGGCCATCTGCCGGCCCCTCACCTACAGCACCCGCATGAATCAGATGGTTCAGAGCATTTTGGTGGCTGTGTCCTGGGCCTGTGCCTTTACCAATGCATTGACCCACACTGTGGCCATATCCACGCTCAACTTCTGTGGTCCCAATGTCATCAATCATTTCTACTGTGACCTCCCACAGCTCTTCCAGCTGTCCTGTTCCAGCACCCAACTCAATGAGCAGTTGCTCTTTGCTGTTGGTTTCTTAATGACAGGTACACCCATGGCTCTCATTGTTACCTCCTATGCCCATGTGGCAGCTGCAGTTTTACAAATTCGCTCAGTGGAGGGCAGGAAGAAAACCTTCTCCACATGTGGTTCTCATCTCACTGTGGTTGCTCTATTCTATGGCTCAGGTATCTTTAACTACATGCGACTAGGTTCAGCCAAGCTTTCAGATAAGGATAAAGCTGTTGGAATTTTTAACACTATCATCAACCCCATGCTGAACCCAGTCATTTACAGCCTCCGGAACCCTCATGTGCAGAGTGCCCTTTGGCGGGTGATCACAGGGAGGCGGTCACTGACTTGATAAGCTGTGCAGTGTCCCTTCCTTCTTTTCTTTTTGGAATAAAGGAGAAGTCCTCTGGAGCCAATAGCTAGAACAAATGATCCAGGACTGCTTCTATCTCTCTGAGCATGATCATCTTTTGGAGGTGATAAGTTATTGTTTTCCAAAGAAGCCCTGCCTAGTTATAGGTAATGGGTATGTAAATTAATGGTAGGTCAGGTCAGTTGACAAATTACAACTTCAGTCACTGACTGCTCCCTGTGCTGGGTAGAAGTAAAACCTAGGAATGCTTACAGGTTCATATCCCACAGGGAATGGGTTTTTGGTTGGTTAGATTTTGGGTTTCCAAAAATATCCCTGCAGATTTCCCCGCCAGGGGGTCATGTGATTCTCTCAGGCCCAGGTATGGTTGGTCTGTTTATAAAACTTAGGTCTAGAGGTCAGGATTATTTTCTCTCTCTCATCAAGCTGCTGCAAGACTAAAAGAGCACCTCGACCCTTTCCTTCACACAGAGATGCCATGGCAGACAGAGGAGACAGATGGGGAGCTGTGCCATCTTGTGTTCTCTGGTAACTCCTGAGAGCATAATTGCTGTGTGCACAACTTTAAAACTCCATCAATGCATATGATACCTCTTATAATACTATGATGAGTTTTCCTCATCTTTCCTGCCTCATATGTTTCAAATCTCTGAAAAGTTAAACATTTATAATTTGAATATTATTTCAACATTAACTGTTCTCCAGAATATTCCACATGAATTTCCCACCTAAATTTTTACTCTTAGTCCCCTAACCTGTTAGCGAAGACAAGCCATATCTGTAAATACAAGTCTGTTGTATTTGGTGATGTCTCACCTAGTTTCTGTTTTCAGTGGGAAAGTACGTCTCTAACCTTGAACACTATCTTACCTCATGTGCTGCTTACCAGACTTTCCTTCAGTAATCATTTAGTTGAACTTCCCCTCTAGCCTCCCTATTAGGACTAAGTGTCTATCCTTGGCATCCCTACTGGCCTACTGATGTTTCACAATTCATTTCCTTCATAATTCCTTTGCCTATTTCTGTGGCATGGCTTCTCTGTGATATTTTATGGGGACAAAGGGATTGAAAAGATGGAAGAAATGGAGGCGAAGAGAAAGGACATGATAGACGGAAAGAAAACAAGATTCAAACGGGGAGTTTGAGGAAAAATAAAATGAAAAATGAGAAATAGGGAAAAACAGGATAGAGTTGCAAGCAAAAGTGTAGAGGTATTGGAGGGGTCAAATAGGGGAGAGATAGAGTGGGAGATGAGGAACAATGGAGAGATCTGATAAGAGGAAGGGAGTGGAGTAATACAATTAGTAGGTCAAGGACAGGAGATGTGAGCTTCCTATTCTGCATTTTCCAGAAACATCCAGTTCTGGCAGCCCTGATGCCATCACTGTAGTCCATCCACTCTACCAAGAGTAAAATAATATTTTAAATTATGATAAAAGTGCTAAAAATGTAGCATAAGGCCCTGGCCAGGTGGCTCAGTTGTTTGGAGCATTGTCCCATATGGCAAAAGTGTTGCAGGTTTGATTCATGTCAGGGCACATACATGGGTTGAAGGTTCTATACCTGGTAGGGCACATATGGAAGGCAAGCCATCAATGTTTTGCCCTCACATTGATGCCACTTCCCTTCTCTCTCCTTCTTCCTAAAGTCAATGAAAGTATGTCTTCAGGTGACCATTTTTTTTGAAAGTGTAGCATAGGGAACTAATTTTCTCTTTCTCTGAAGAGAAGATGTTCCTAGAATGTTAGGGTGAAGGTATATTAGAGGGGAAAACAGGAGAAAAGAGTGCTGATATTTCCTCCATTTGCTTCTCTAACATCTCATCAGAGTTAGTGACTAACTCCTCAACTTACCAGGTTACTCCTTGCCTTTTGGGTCAGGCATGCCAATACTGTGAAAAGCCAGGGGGAAAGATGGCTCTTTCCTCATCTTGTTTGAGTCATCAATTGTCAAGGATACAAAAAGCCAGCTTCCTCCAAGGGTCAAAAAAACTGTAGAGGAATAGCTCAGTGGATTGAGCGCGGGCCTGCGAACTAGACAATCGCGGTTCGATTCCCAGTCAGGGCACATGCCAGGGTTGCAGGCAGGTTCCCTGCAGGCCAGTTCCCAGCAGGGGACGCATGAAAGGCAACCATACATTGATGTTTCTCTCCCTCTCTCCTTCCCTTCCCCTCTAAAGATAAATAAATAAAATAAAATAAAATAAACAAAAAAACACCACTTAAAAAAAAACAACAACTGTAGAGGAAGATCAGCAACATGGATATCAGCAACATGGATCACTTATCACTTCCTATCCTTCACAATGCTCTTGACCTTGAGTAAGTTCTTTACTTTCTCTGGGCTGTACTTGACAGAGTCACAAGGGAATCATCACGGTTTTTTCTACCTCTAATCTCCGATTCTACTTGTCTGATTGAACAGAAAAACTGTGTCACTCTGTTTACCCTGAAGAGGGACCACATCTGCCACCATCACTACTACCCTCCAGCATTTAACCCTGTTGCAGAACAGAGCTTTTTGTTTCCTTGCAAAAGTCCCTGTTCCTTGGGTATTTTGGCCATGTGAACACTGATCTAAAGCCTCAAGGGAGGATTGGAGCAACATCACTACTGGATACAATCCATTCATGGGCTCAGCATCACAAAGGATGACCAAGGACATGGATTCCCAGCATCCTGTCCACCCTCTGGGATCACAGGGTTTCCTAACAATTTGTAGTTTCTTCACTTTCCTTCAGAATTTGTCTCTGCTTTTTTTATTCCAAATTGGAAATGTTTGCTATTTAAAAATTTCACTCTACATGTCATATATCCCGACGTGGAAGTTCAAGCAATAGAGAATGTCACCAATGCCCTTTTATACTGTGTTGACCATAATCCTCTTATTTAAAGGCAGCTATTGGTAATAGTTGGTGTTTAGTCTTTCAGACAAGTGAACCCGCACATGCTCTCTCTCACACACACACACACACACACACACACACATTATCAAACCACCACACTTTTTTGTAAATGGTTTGGTCTTTGTTCACATTACCAAGTACAATTCTTACATGTCAAGCAGCAAATCTAACTCATCTATTCTAAAGGCTGCATGCTACTTTATTTCATGTATAAACTATATCTTTTAAACTAAACCTATATTGATGAGATTTGAGTTATTCCTTTTTCATTTTCTTTTTTGTAATTGCTAATAATACTGGGATAATGTTCTTATTTACATATCTTCCCATGCTACTGAAACTATTTTCACTAAAGTCATAAAAGTAATTATGTGTTTATTTGGGGTAGGGAACCCATTTTAAGGAAATGAAGTTTAAAACCTGCAAATATTCTGCCTTTCTAATTGCCAAAATTGTGTTCTACTTCATCATGTCTTGATTGGGAGTTTGAGAAATTTCCAGGGCAAATGTAAGGGCAGATTCAAAATGTTCGTGACCTTACTTGTTGACTTCAATGCGTGTTATAAATAAAACTTTGAAATTTGATTCATGACTGCACTGTTTTTAAATTTGAATTTTTTCATAGGTGTTCTACATCTGTTTATTACCTATATTTATTCTTTCAAAATTGCTTATTGAAATATTTTGGGCCCTTTGGTGTAGTGTGTCTATCTTAATGATTGGTAGAAACACTTCATGTTTTGGGACAGTATCTCTTTGTTGTATATGTTCCACATATATTTCTCAATTCCCCAGTTGTCTTTAACTTTGTTTAGGATGACTCTTTAACAAATTAAGTTTGACATTTTTGTGAAATTTCTCTTGTTTTGTATCATGCTTAGAAAAAGTGACTTTTCCATGAAAATGCTGTTAAGTATTTGTCAGTGGTTTTTTCTAGTATTTTAAATTTTCTTTTTACATAAAATATTTAATACATTAATATTTATTTTTGTGCATGTTCTAACTTCTCCCCAGTTGATAAACATCACCCAAAACTTATATATATATATATATATATATATATATATATATATATATATATATATATATATATATATATATGTGTGTGTGTGTGTGTGTGTGTGTGTGTATAACACATTACATATATATAGTATGTGGGTGTGATATTATGTACATTGTAATAGCAAATAAGATGACATAAAAAGAGGTTTCCACTCATATTTCCCCTAGCCACAGTACCTGGCAGCCATACTGAGACCAAACTGCCTTGTGGGAGCTTCAGGATCAAGCTAGGAGTTGTGAGACCCTAGAGCAGCCCAAGACCAAGGAGGGCTGTGTTGAGAAGGCTACTGGTGTCAAGGTGGCTAACTGGCTGACAGTAGTCTTGGCCAGACCTGCACAAAGGCCTGGACCCCTCTAGACTCAGCCACAGCCACTCTACCATCCTTGGTCCTGGCTTGGATGCTGTAGCAGCCTGTGATTCAGCTCCAGCTCCTCTTAGCTACCAGACCTGCCCAACCAAGGACAGGGCAGAAGCCACACTCATTAATGCACCTGAGATAGGCCCTCCAACCTCAGCACAACTGCAGGCATTGCAAGAGCCCTGTAATATGGCTCTAACAGCTTTAGTGATGGACCAGGAACACTCCTACTTGTCCAGGGACATGTCAGAAGACACACTCTTCTTCTGTGCCTCCAAGGGTAGGCCCACTGACCTTACTGTAGACCTTGAAGTTTCCCCATAACCAAGCTCCTGCCCTTGAACCACAGGCTAGGAGCATTTCTGCCCACCTACTGACATGGAGGAAGACATGCTCTCATAGGTAGGCCTGCCAAACTTGGTTGGTCTGACTGTGGTTCTTGCAGAGGCCCTATAACCAATATCCAGTTTCAAAGGGACATCTCAGCAGTGTACTGGGACAACCTCTAGGCACCCTGGCCAAAATATTAAATCCTGAATTCTGCAAAGTGCTACCATGTCAATGAACTCTCCCAATTTAACATTAATGTTCTACCTGCTCCTTCAGTCCTCATGATCCACTCCCATCTTGCTCCCTTATAAAGAGGAGAACTTTCAGTTCTTCCCAGGATGTATTAGCCAGTAGATTATTGCTCTACTGGCTAATACATTACTGGCTAATAGATTATTGCTCTACTGGCTAATACATTACCATAAACCATAATACCATAAACTTGGTGACTTAAAACAACAGAAATTTATTCTCTCATGGTTCTGGAGGCCTATCCACAATGAGTCCTACAGAGATAACTTCAAGGTGTCAGCTGGAAAAGTTTTTTCTGGAGGCTCCAGGGATAATTCATTCATTGTTTCCTCCAGCTTATAGTGGCTGCTGGCTTTCCTTGGCTTGTGGCCACATCAGTCCACTCCACTACCATCACCATATTGCCTTTTTCTCTTCTGTAACATCTCTCTACCTCTCTTTTGTAAGGACTCTTGAATTACTTTTAGGCTCCATTGGATAATCTAGGATATGCTCCCCAGCTAAAGACCCCTAACAATGTGCCAACTCTTTTTTACCATATAAAGTAGATTTCAGGAGTTAGGGCCTGGATATATTTGAGGGCCGATATTTAGCCTACCTCAGTCAGGTATGGGAATTCTTTTCAGTGAGTAAATTATTTCCTCTTGGATTATAGATGAGATTTTCTTTTTCAGAATATACTTATACCTACCCCCAAATTTTCTGACAGCACTGGGTGGAAATGGGAGAAGTTTTTGAGGAGGACAAGAATCACCTTGTAAGGCATCTGCTTCATTTAAGATCTTTGCATGGTCTTCAGGCAAAAGGAGGTTGACCTTCCCTAGCATGGGAACAGGGATGCTTTTGCCAGTGAAGTTCAGGAGAGTCTAGAAGTCTCAAAATTCTAGTGCTCAACTTGTCAAACATCCCTGTCTAGGACTTGAAGTCTCACTCCTTCTCTATCAGGGCTCTGGATTTAGTTTAGGAGATATAATGAAGCTACACATACATTCATAATGCCTTGTGGGTCTACCCCCTTACAATTAGCTCCAAGGTCTGATTTCCAGCACTGTCTGCTTTGTGGCAGCAGAAGATTAATGTCTAATTAAATGTTGCCACAAAGGTATCCTGGCTTTTACAACATACTTCTGAATTGGTAGTTGGCTGGCCTGGGCCCATCATTCTATTTCTTCAAGACTTCTGAGTAAGTTAACAAGGCCACCCTTTATTCTTGAAACTCCATTATTCTTATAATTATCATGGTTCACATAATATTAATGTGCTGGTGTTAACACATAACTGTGTTATTGTGTTTTGTCTTGCATCTGCATCTCATCACAGTCTACCAGAAGCGAGCTCAGTAATTATGCTAGGGGCTACCACCAACCCGCTTACCCAAGCAGTGGTGAATGGTCCAGTTCCACATTTTCACCTGGAAAACATACTTCCTAGGGCTATCCAAGCACCAAGTGTCAGAACTGGGTTCCCTCCCACCAAGCACAACCCAAGACAAGATGCAAGTGTAGTTTAAATGGGAAGTCATTTCAGGGGGCAAGAGGAAGTTTATTCATTTGAAAGGTGGTTCCAGGGAGCAAGACTGAGATTATGGACAGAGCAAGACAAAGAAGGAAGGAATATTCCTCACTGAGGAGTCATTCCTGAGGTGCCTACTATGGACTTCAGGGACTGGATTGTGCAAGAGCATACAAAATGCCTCCCAGAACTGTCTGAAGAAGAGGCAGTGGGGTGCTTATCCATTGGCTCCTGTCTCCCATTTTCAAGGTATCCTCTGCCATCGGAACTCCACATGTGCTTGGACCAAGTGAAATCCCCCAAACCCCATTGTTCATGGTATCAGAGGATCTCAGGAAAGTGGCGACACTGTCAGCTCACAAGGAGCAGAAACATGCAGGGAAATTTCCAACACAGCCACAGCTGAAATCAGAAGAATGACTCAGCCAGATATGAGTTGAAACATCAGCTCTGTCTGATGAAATCTACTTCATAGAGTTGTTGCTAGGATGGATAAGGACTCTGAGCTGCAAGGTTCTTAGCACATTCCTGTGTCTGTAACAAGCACTCATAAATGTTACCAGTTGGTATGTTGATATCTGGTTGAACTTCTATTAATATCTTAATGAATCTTAGCTCATTAATAATCTTCACAGCACTGTTCTGTGACAGAAGATAAGCTCATTTCACAGACGAGGAACCTGAGGCCCAGAAGAGTGCAACAGCTCTTACAAATTCAAACAACTCATAATCAGAGAAGCAAGTCTATCTACAGTGCGTTTATGGCTGCATCAGGTTTCTCTGGTGGGAGAGGAGAGGGCACTGTCCTTGGGGGAATGGGGGATGTGGAATTACTGGTGGGTGCAGGACTTGGAAAACACACTCCTCACCTTTTCCCATCCTCAGTTTGTGAATCTGTGACCTTCACAAGACCTCTCCATCTCTAAGGATCTGTCCTACACAATCATATGTTAGCCCCCAGGCGGCCTTCTAACTTTATAGAGCTCTTTACCACCCCTTCAGGCACCATCAAAGGAGCCCAGGAGACACAGTCCCAGGCCACCCCCAAACAAGGCTCTGAAGGGGAGGCACCAGGTTCCTGAAAACTCATAGGGACATGGGCTTGAGGAAGGCTTCTCCCTCTTGTCTCTCTCCTGGCCTTTCCCCTACCCCACCTCATTCCCAGGCATAAGGCAAATCTGGAAACTAGCTTGTTCCTGTGGGAAGGCCCTGCATTGGGCTTACCTCTGCCAAAGCAAACCCCTCCCTTAGGGAACCTGTCTCTGGTCTCAATTTCCCTTCTGGCTTCTGGGGAACCTAGGGGATGAGGACAAGTCCTATAGGCCTCAGCAACCCATGATAAAGGGAAACTTACATCATCTACCAGAACTACCTGTCATAAAGCCTGGGGGAGAGGCAAGGCCTTTTTAAAGAACACCCAAATACCAGCAGTTGTAAGACATTGTGATATTCATGAAGGGCTGGCCTTGTTTAAAAAACATCTTGGATGGCTCTACCTGTCTCTTTTTTCCTGGGAGGGATCATTTGTCACACACCCCCAGGGCACAACACCTAGTGACTGGGACCCTAGGCTGAAGAGGTAATCAACTTGTTTTTCCTCATTTCCCTCTATACAGCTGCTTTCTTTCTGAGTAGATTAACTTAGTTTGCACAGCTCCTCATCTTCTTTCCTGAAGAGAACTCCCTGGCTTCTCTGCCCATGCCAGGGTAAGTATTCTCAGGTGCCCATCCACTGCCTTCCTGCTGCCATTAGTTCACACCCACCCCCACACAGGGTGCAGCTGATGCCCCTGTAAAGGGAAGCCTTTGGGAAAAACATGTGGAGTGATAACAGAGGTTTGCGTCCTCTCTGACCCCTGTGGCCATGCCCCCTTTACCAGATGAAGGCAGCCTGCCCTCTGGTACTCTTAGGAGAGAGTGCAAGGGGATTTCCTGAGTCTAGTTCACTGTCAGTTACCACACTGACAATCATGCAGCCTGCAGCCAGCACTGTGGTCACAGACCTTGTTGAGACTTCTTATCCCTGGGAGCAGGGAGGACTTGGGGAGCAGTCCCAGAGCAGGGAGCTGCCATAGCTCCACAAGGAGAACCTGGGCCCATTACAAAGCCCTGAGAATGGTGATTAAAAAGGGATCCTGATGATGGACCCTTTCATGGTGACCCTTTCTACACTCTGGATGTCTCTGGTTGATCAGAGGTCACCCCAGAATCCCACTGATTTCAAGCAAGCTGTGCTTCTGGCCATGCTAGGACTGGCTGCAGCTGTTTGCTGCTCTTCTGTCCCTGGGTATAACTCAATTGTCTAAAAAGTATACACCTCCTAAGGACCTTATTCTCTGCATGCTTTACATGGAAAGGAGCATGCCAGTGTGTGGATTGTTACATGCCTTTCCTGTCCCATCAAAACCAGGAGAGCTGTAGTTCTTGCAGCAGCCGTGCACCTGGCACTTGCCCTTATCCCTCTAAGTCATAGTGACTCATAAAAGTCTAGCTCTAATTCACTATGTTCACAAATCTTCCATGACTACTCCAGCTCATACTAGATAGAGCTTTCCTTCTCTGATATCCTAAGGACCCTTAAACCATCATTTATTTGTTTGAGAAATATTGACTACCTACTCTATGTCAAGTATCATGGTAAGTACTGCTATGGGACAACTGAATCAGTCTTACAGAGAAGAAGGCAGATATGCTTTTTAGAGTAGTGACTTAGTTAGAAGGTAGATAGTGATAAGTTCCCTGGAATAATGCGTAGTTGTAGCTGAGGGAAGGATGGAGAAGTGAGGGACGAGAGAGGGAGGGTAGAGAGAAAGAGAGATCCTTTTGAGATGGAAATATTTCCACAGAGAAGTCATTCAGCAGCCAGTATTTGAGTCAATTGGCCTCCAGGAGTTGGAAGGAGGCCTGTGCAGGAAGAGAAAACAGCATGAACAAAGGAGTAAAAAATCAGGGGTCAGCATCTAATGCTTGTGTGCAAATGGACCCTAAAGGGAAAACAAAGTAGTTAATTGCTCTTTAATATGATAATATATGTAAAGAGCTGTTGTCTATCCATTGACTTGTCAATTGGCAAGGCATTATCTCTTTTTAGTGATGACCATGCCTGAGGAGGATCCTCCTACCATCTCAGCAAGCAGGTGCTCTTGGAATGTTAAGACCCTTTTAGAGATCACCAGGTCCACCTTTTTATCCATTGAGCCCAGACTCTCATTGCTGTTCCCTTTTGTTAGAGTCACTGGACTCCAGCTGCATCCCATCTTCTGAATCCAGTCTATTCCCTGCAGGGAAATACCGTTACTCTTAGTGAAGATGTAGCTCTGCTTATTCCATGGGCAATAAAGAAATGTGTACAGTAATATATTTTGACCAGGAGTTTATTATAAGATGTGAAAATCATAGGTCATTCTGTCTTTCTATGTATGCACTTGCTTCACATGAGAACCTCTTCTTAGAGCTATTGGTCAATCTACCTACTGTGCCCGAGTCAAGGACAAGTGCAGGGCTATGTAGAAAAGTAACTTTGCAATGCAGAAAAGGAACTGTCCCTACCAGAAATCCACCCATACATAGGTCATGTTACAATTTTAACTTGTGAAGCAGGTAGCAGATACTATAAGAAGAAAACATCATTTTATTAAGCTGTTATTCAAAGTCCAGTGTAAAGGCTTAATTAAAAACAAGACACTGGCAATTTATTGACCAAGGGGTTTCGCATTTGTATTTGAAAGTATGTCCCTCACCTTGGAGGAATGAACTTGGGTAAAGTGTCTAATATCCACAGTCATGGGGATTAATGTGTTTCCCACGTTCTGACCCTTATAATAGGGAGAATATGGGAGGGACAAGTATTGGTGGTTTGGGGCATCTCAGCTGATGGGAGACAAGAACAAAATTTGTACCAAGGACTCACTTCGCATTAGCTGTGGCCACACAGCTAATAGCCCCTTTCATGTTCTTGTTAGGACTCACCCTTCCCAGCAGGAAGAAAAAATGTTTACGTTTTGCCAAAGGTATGATGATGCAAAGTCAGGTGGGAACTACTCCTCTGCTTCCTCTTGCTAGCAGACAATGTTAGAGGACAGAGTAGGACTGACAGGTGGAGCAGAGGGAGAGGAGATGTGTGTGCTGGAAGTTTATCCTCCACAACCCCATAGGGCCATCAGCCTCCCTGCCTTGTGGGCAGTGCCAGTCCCTCTACTGAGAGTTTTGGGGTGATGGGAGGTCAGTGAGTGTGATGTGGCTGGGGGTGAGGAAAAATCATCATTTGGAGAGCTGGGAACATATTGGGGAGTTTTTAATACAGCTGCTGTACACCCTTATGTTGCATAAATACACTGAGCCAACTGAGGCTTCCACACTGGGATGTTTTCTTACAGGTTCTCATGGAGCCAGAATTGGGGGCAAATGGAACTACTGTTACTGAGTTCATTCTACTGGGCTTAGTGGAGACACCAGAGCTGTGGCCTTTTGTCTTTGTGATCTTCCTCTTTGCCTACCTGGTTTCAGTTGGGGGCAACCTGAGCATCCTGGCTGCCATCTTGGTGGAGCCCAAACTCCACACCCCCATGTACTTTTTCCTGGGGAACTTGTCAGTGCTGGATGTTGGGTGTATCACTGTCACTGTTCCTGCTATGTTGGGTCGTCTCTTGTCCCATAGGCGTATAATTTCCTATAATGCCTGCCTCTCTCAACTCTTCTTCTTCCACCTTCTGGCTGGGATGGACTGCTTCCTGTTGACAGCCATGGCCTATGACCGATTCCTGGCCATCTGCCGGCCCCTCACCTACAGCACCCGCATGAGCCAGACAGTCCAGTCGACATTGGTGGCTGTGTCCTGGGCCTGTGGCATCAGCAATGCACTGACCCACACTATTGCCCTTACTACCCTCAACTTCTGTGGTCCCAATGTCATCAATCACTTCTACTGTGACCTCCCACAGCTCTTCCAACTGTCCTGCTCCAGCATCCAATTCAATGAGCTGTTGCTCTTTGTCATGTGTATTCTAATGGCAGGTGCCCCTCTGGTTCTCATCATCACCTCCTACATCCATGTGGCAGCTGCTGTTTTATGAATCCGCTCAGTGGAGGGCAGGAAGAAAGCCTTCTCCACATGTGGCTCCCACCTCACTGTGGTTTGTCTCTTCTATGGAACTGGTATCTTCAACTACATGCGTTTGGGTTCAGAGGAGTCTTCAGACAAGGATAAAGGGGTTGGGGTTTTCAACACAGTTATCAACCCCATGCTGAACCCACTTGTCTATAGCCTTAGAAACCCTGATGTGCAGGGTGCCCTATGGAGGGTGCTCATGGGGAAGTGGTCACTGACCTGAGCAGTGATAGGCTGATAGTGCCTCTCCTTTCCTGCTTTTTCTGAGTTGAGGAAAATTTGCCATGAAAACAGTAACCTGGAGAAATTATTACAAACCGTTCATTTATACATTCTGATGTTGGAAAATTTTGTGTGACGTATCTGTCCTGCAAAGGATCCCTACATAATCTATTCATTTACTTGGACAGCAAATGTTTATTGAATTGTTTCTATGTTTATTGAATTGTTTCTCTTGAATTGAAGTGAAACACTCTTCTGGGGAACTGGTGAACAATCTCTGCACTTGTGCAACTCACATTTTAATGAAGGGTGACAAAATAAATGGCATAAACACACATCACATTTGATACATCTTATAGTGATATGTGCTATTAAGAAGAACAGGTAAGATAAGGGGAAATGAGGTTAGGGTCTGCCCAGCAAGGCCCCCCAACCCTGGCAAGTTGCTACCTTTTTTCTGGCTATGCTCACTTTTTAGGTAGCATTGAAGCTTTGGAAGCCTTGTAGCTCTGGGCAACAGTAGTTTACAAGGAAGGACTATTTTGCTTGGTCACAGCCTAAAGAACCACAAATAGCACTATGAAGTTTTCTTCTCATGGGAAATGGGAGATTCCTTCTTAGATCAGGGTGCAGAAAGATATTTTAAACCAGTGCCAAGGATTATTCTATTCTATGGTTCACCTTTCACCTCTAGGGAAATCAGTTTCTTCTCTTTATTAATGCAAAAAAATCCCATAAGATGTTTAGGGGATAGGTAAGATCTAGAAAGGGAAATAACCCATTACATAAAAGCTACATCAGTACATACATGGTATATCTGCAGGTCTAAAGAGACACATTGCTTCTCCATCCTCTGCCACATTCTTTCTCCTTTATTAAGTAACTCACCATTCTCACATATACAATAGTTTTCGAAAGAGTAAGCATTATTACTCCAATCAGGTCCTTAGAATTTGCACTGTAGGATGGCCATTGTAACCTTCTCCTCCAAAGTTCTTCATTTCTCCCCCAAACCTCTTAGTTCAGAAAGTATCCATAAATGTAGTCTCAGGGAGTAATGCCTCTTTCTGAATTTACTTAGTTATACGTCAGTGCAGCTCCCACGCAGAGGATTCTCTCTTCTTGAGTTTCTCCAGCCTTCAATCATCCATTCCCGATTTGTGTCTTTTCTCCAGCCTCCTCTGGAAGGCTACTAACCTGTCCTGGCAGTTCTGCTCTGATGTCCCTCTACTGTATCACTCATAAAACTGCCCCATGGCTATACCTGGAGCTTGGCTTCTCTGTGATCTCTTGTTGGAGCCAAGAAACTGTAAGAATGAGCTGAAATGAAGATGGGGGAAAAGGACATGAGGGTAGACAGTAGGGCAGGATTGGGAATAGAGCAATGAAGATGAGATGCGAGAATATAGGGAGAAATGGAACAGCACAGTGAGCAAAAGGGTGGGAAACAAAGATAGCATTTGGGGAAAAGACATGAGAAAATGGGAGATGAGAGAGAATGGGAGAATTAGGAGTATCCAATGAGATGACTAAGGAAGGTTGATGTAGAACAAAGGAGGATGAACAGGGATGGGAGACGAGAACAAAATTTGTACCAAGTTTTTTTTGGACTTCCGCCAAGATGGAGGCATAGGTGGATAAGCTGTGACTTCTCACACAACCAAGTTTAGAGACAACTAAATATTAGCAACAGAAAACACAGCCAGAACACAGAAAATTGAACTTTTCAGAAGTCTCTTAACAACAAATTCTTCAGCCTGACTGGTAAGGGGCAAAACCAGCAGCTGGTGGAGCAGGGTTGCACAGGAAAACTCGGTCAGATGGACTCAGGCGTGTGGAATCCAGGTGCAGGGTTGGACCTAGTAAGAGACCCAGCGACCACTGGGAAACAGCGAGGGAGCAGGGCCGAGATTTGACTGTGGTCGCGCATTTGTGCGCAGATAGACCAGCAAGGGAGTGGACAATTGCACCGGGACGCAGCGGGTCCCCAAGGCAAGCGGCAATGGAGGGCACCGCCATTTCTCCCCTCTGACCCCACCTCCACATACAGACTCATAACCCAGCGACTCTGAGTGGCCCAGCCCTGGTAAACCACCTAAAGCTCTGCTCCTCACCTAGCGGGGCGAAACAGCGGAGAGGGATGCCATTTCCCCCCTCTGGCCACGCCCCCACATACAGCGTCACAACCCAGTGATCTGGGAGTCCAAGGATCCTCTCCTCACACTTAAAGGGCCAGAACAGACCAACAATGGCTCAAGAAGATCTCACAGCCCCAGAGCCTATAAATCTAAGTGATGAAGAAATAGCAAAACTCTCAGACGCACAGTTTAAAACACTGGTGATCAGGATCCTCACAGAACTGGTTGATTATAGCCACAAATTAGACAAATATATGAAGGCGAAACTAATTGAAATGAATGGAATTGCATAGGAAACCAATAGCAATGAAAAGGAAACTGGGACTCAAATCAATGGAGTGGACCAGAAGAAAGCAAATAATGGCCAAACAGAAAAGAGTCAAGAAGCAAGAATTCAAAGAAATGAGGAGAGTCTTAGGAACCTCCAGGACATCTTTAAACACTCCAACATCCGAATTCTAGGGGTACCAGAATGGGGAAAGGCACAGCCACCAGTGGAAAACTTATTTGAACAAATAATAAAGGAGAATTTCCCCAATCTGGCAAAGGAAATAGACTTCCAGGAAATCCAGGAAGCTCAGAGAGTACCAAAGAAGTTGGACCCAAGAAGGAACACACCAAGGCACATCATAATTACATTAGCCAAAACTAAAATGAAGGAGAGAATCCTAGAAGCAGCAAGAGCTAAGGGGACAGTCACCTACAAAGGAGTCCCCATCAGACTGTCAGCAGATTTCTCAAAAGAGACCTTCCAGGCTGGAAAGAGGTATTCCAAGTCATGAAATTCAAAGACCTACAACCAAGATTGCTCTATCCAGCAAAACTTTCATTTAGAATGGAAGGACAGATAAAGTGCTTCTCAGATAAGATCAAATTCAAGGAGTTCATCATCACCAAGCCCTTATTATATGAAATGTTAAAGGGACTTACCTAAGAAAAAGAAGTTAAATATACATATACAGGAACAAGTATAAAGAACACATGGACAAAAACTAAGGGGGGTGAAAATGGGAGAGAGGTGGGGAGCACTGTGGGGTGAGCTGGGATGGGAGTAAAAGACAGAAAACTGTACTTGGACAACAATTAAAATAAATATTTTTTAAAAGAAATTAAGGAAGACACAAACAAATGGAAGCAGGTGTCATGCTCATGGATTGGAACCATTAATATCATGAAAATGGCCATACTACCCAAAACACTTTATAGATTCACTGCAACCCCTATTAAAGTATCATGACATGTCTTACAAATATAGAACAAACAATTCAGAAATTTATATGGAGCCATAAATGACCGCGAGTAGCTGCAGCAATTTTGAGAAAGCAGAACAAAACAGGAGGGATCACAATACCTGATATCAAACTGTATTAGAAGGCCACTGTAATCCAAACAGCTTGGTACTGGCATAAGAACAGAGACAGACCAATGGAACAGAATAGAGAGCCCAGAAATAAACCCAAGTCTCCACGGTCAATTAATATTTGACAAAGCGCAGCAGCATAAAATGGAGTAAAAAGAGCCTTTTCAACAAATGGTGCTGGGAAATCTGGACAGCTACATGCAAAAAAATGAAACTTAATCACCATTTTATACCACACACAAGAATAAACTCAAGTTGGATGAAAGACTTAAATATAAGTAGAGACACCATAAAAGTCCTAGAGAAAAACATCAGCAGGAAGCTCTCAGACATTCCACACAGCAATATTTTCACTGATATGTCCCCTAAAGCAAGGGAAATAAAGAAAAGAATAAACACATGGCACCTCATCAAATTAAAAAGCTTCTTTATGGCTATAGAAAACAGCATTAAAATGAAAAGAGACCAAATATTTGAGAAAATATATTTGCCAATGATACCTCGGACAAGAGTATGATCTGCAAAATATATAAAGAATTCAGACCACTCCACACCACAAAGACAAACAACCCAATTTAAAAATGGACAAAAGTCTTGAAAAGACACTTCTCCAAGGAGGACACACAAAGGGCCCAGAGACATATGAAAAGAAGCTCCGCATCACTGGCCATCAGAGAGATGAAAATTAAAACCACAATGAGATACCAATTGACACCAGTCCGAATGGCCATCATAAACAAATCAACAAGTGTTGGAAAGGATGTGGAGAAATGGGAACTTTGCAATCTTTCATGATGTCACATGAATTTATTAGCTATGCTGTTAATATACAACACAATTAACATCACAGGGAATGTTTTTGTCAGTGGAAAAATATTCATAAAAAGACTAATGTAAGTCTTTGGAACCCCCTTATTCCAGCAGGTGCATTTTTTTCCTGTCTCTCTGGGCAAATATTTGCAATGGTCCATTTCTACCCAGTAATGCTGACCTGAAGAGCTGGGTTTATGCTCTTAAACTCTTAGAGGATATCTTTTGAGTCAGAAGACCTGCCTTTTCCCACATGCCCCCCCCATGCAAATGTTATTTAAAAAATGATCAATTCAAGCTTGAGAATGAGAGGCCTATGCTATAGGTTCTTCTATGGTGATTCTTAATGCTCTTTGGTATGTTTTCTGAAGGGCGGTGTACAGGAGGAAGCATCTACTCCTTTTTACTCAATGGGATTACATGAGAAGGGAGCCTGCCACATGAGGCAGTGCTCAATTTCAGGGGAACGCTCAGATTTTGAATGATAATAATAGGATGATAAGCATGGTGAAAATATTTTCTTGACCACGTCTTAGCTTGCTCTTTTGTGCCCATGTCTAGAGAACTGTGGACTCCAGGGAGAGTGCTGCTTCTTTTAAGAAATGTATGCATCTGCCAGCTTTTATTTATCAATTTCCCAAGGTAATGAACCCCTAACTTCACACAAACAACATTGTCATAACCAGCCTGTGCATGTTTCTCTATGGACTGTAAGACATTTTAGGTGAGGTATATGCCCAGAAAAAGAATTCTAGGTAACAGGACATAGATGATACTCCTACATATAGGAAGACAGATAGACAGATAGAGATGAATGAATATTTACATATGTACATACATATATAGGTATATATAATTAAAATGTTTTTATCTTCACCCAAAGATAAGATTTTTAAATTGATTTAAGAGAGGTAGGAAGGGACACAGACAGAGACAAACACAGACAGAGAGAGAGAGAGAATCATGAATGTGAGAAAGGAATATCAATGAATTGCCTCCTGTACATGCCCTTACAGGGATCAAACCCACAACTTTAGTGTATGGAGTGGATGATGCTTCAAACAACTGAACCACTTGGAGAGGACTATTAGTATATATAATATGTATCCTAATATAGAACATAAAAGAAATATAATTGGTACTTAGCAAAATTATATATATGTGTGTGTATTCAAGTATACATATATATTAATATTTTATTTATCAATTTCAAGACAGAGGAGAAGGGAGGGAGAAAGAGAGGGAGAGAAATATTAATGTGTGGTTGCCTTTCACGTGCCCCCTACTGGGTACCTGGCCTGCAAGCCAGGAATGTGCTCCAACTAGGAATCAAACCAGCAACCCTTTGGTTTGCAGGCCAGTGCTCAATACACTGAGCCACACCAGCCACGGCCAAATATACATATGTTTAATTTTAATTTTGCTCAGTACTTGCAGATGGTCCTTCTGATTGCCTATACTGCTTAGCAGTCTCATCACAGTACACGATGTTCCCATTTCCTCCATATTCTCACCAACACTGGGTATCATCAGACTCCATTGGCATTCTGATTGGTGTAAAGAGCCCCCATTACTTCTCTGACTGCAAGGTGAGATTTAACATCTCTTCATAAAGGGCTAAGAATCTGGGTTTCCCTTTATGAAATTCTCTTTTCATGTACTTTACACATTTTCATTCTGTTTTCTTCCTGTCTTCATTTCACATGTTTCTTACAAATTCTACATATTAATTCCAGCAAGGGATTTAAGGGATAGCTTGTTAGTTTTAACATAAGGCTTCCATAGGCACTTGTGTACAGGTTTCTGAGTGAACATAGTTTTATTTCTCTGGAATAAGTGCCCACAAGGGCAACTGCTGGGTTGCACATTTAGTTTTATAAGAAATTAGGGGTTCTTGGGAAGATGGCGACATAGTAGGATAGAGCGGATTCCAGCTCCTGTACACATGGGTGAAAATCCTGGCAGATCTATTCAGAAACAGCACAATCAACCAACGGTTCCCCAACATTTATGGAATTAAGAGACCAGAGATTGTGACGGATGCTGAAGGACCAGACAGCGGCAGGTCAGTGGGGTGTCAGGGACCTAGGTAGAGACAAGGGTGGCGGGGGCGGCGCCCCTGGCCTGGTTGCCCTGGTGCTGCCGCTGCAGTCAAGATCCAGGGGCATCGGTCTGAGACCAGCACCAGAGGCATCTGCCACAGGATCCCGGGCACCCAGAGGCCTTGGTAGGTGACCAGCACCGGTCATCAGCTCCCTCCCTTTCCATCTAAGCAAGGCTGGGCAACACCGGGCAGAGACCTGTCTGCTTGAGTTTACAGAGAGGGTTACAAAGACAAAGGGCCATGTTCAACTGGGGACTCCGTGGTCGCCAGCCTGGGAGAATTGAGAGGCACATTGTCGTCACCAATCTGGCTGGGGACTGGGCTAGACTGAGAAACAGGCTTTCTGGAGAAGTTTTTTTGGGGGGAAAGTGGACTGAGGTGTTCTCCTGCAACAGCAGCTTGGCTTGCTTCCCACCCAGCCTGGCAGTGATCCAGAGGAGGGGCAGAAGCATTTGAGTCCCACCACAGGACTGGGAAGGACCCTGCCAGATCCCTCGGGACCCAAGCAGCTTGGTGAGTGCACAGGTGCCCGCACTTCAGTCCGTTAGCCTGGCCAGTGCTCCAGCACCCCACCCCACTGAGAAGTCCTGCTGCAACCAGAAAAACCAGTTTGGACAGTATGAAACCAACAAGGAAAGGGTTTTTTGTTGTCGTTGTTGATTTTTTGTAACTTTTTTTTTAGTAATCATATTTTTTTAATTTTATTATTGTTTTATCTTTAAATACCTTGTTCCTCCCCTTTCTTTTTTCCTGTTTTAGTCCTTTTTTTCTTCCCAAACGTATCGCTTTTAACTCCTTTCTCCTGCCTTTTTTTCTTTGTTTATTTGTTGCTTTGTTTTCTTTTACCCACAAGAGACACAAACAACTGGAAACTGCAAAAAGACCAGAGTGGGACCCAAAGAGAGGGCATCTCAACAGTAGAGACAGAGAGAAAAATTTCACTTTGCTATAGCAGAGAAGTTACAAGTTGCTGCATATATGTATTACTTTTTCATCATTCTCACTTCTTTTATATTTTAATAGTATCTTTGTATTCCTCCTCTTTCTGTATAGGCTTCTTTGCCTTGGCTGGTTATATCGTATTATTTGACAAGTTTCTTCCACATTGTATGGTAATTTTCTATACTTCACGCCACTTGTTTTCCTTTAGCACACTACCCAAACCTCTATACCCACTATTCAGACAGATCACATAGATTCTGTCATATGATTGTTGCTCTAATATTATTGTAAATAATAGATGTTCTATACAACTGTAAATACTTCACAAAACATCTCACGGATCTTAGCCCACATTACGGGTTCCTGAATTCTATTACTGTAGTGATGAACTCTATTTGCTCACACATTACACCTATTTACTATTCTTTACTCTTGCCTTACACAAAATCTGACCGCCTGCAACCTGACTGCTTTCTAGATCCAACGCACAAGCCTTCCCTCCCCAACAGGAGGCTTATCTTTTGTCCACCCTTTTGTAAAAGTGGCAAGTTGGATTGAAGATTACGGTTAACGCTATATATACCCTAAAGATCTTTTATCTATTCTCTACTGGCTGTGACTATAAATATCATAAAATACTCTTCTGCTGTCATAACTCATTTTGCCTCCTCTCCAACTGATCAAATACGCACAAAACAAAGGATTACGTGGAATCAAAAAACACCAAGATACCAGAAGGAGACTGCATCACTGAATTTCACAGGTATTCTACCACAGAAGTTCACACCATAAACCCAGGGAGTCAGAACACATCAATTCAAGAAGCTGAGGCTAACAAGAAGAGTCTCACAAACAATGGGAAGACAAAGAAACAATCCCCAAATGAAACAAAAGGAGGAGGCCTCAGAAAGAATGTTAGATGAATTAGAGGCAAGTCAACTATCAGATATTGAATGCAAAGCTTTGGTTATCAGGAAATTCAAAGAGCTCAAAATGAGCTACCAGAAACTACAGAGGAGCTACAATAAAATCACTGCAAAATATATCAACATGAAAAAGGAAATAGAAACTATTAGCAAAGGCCAAAAGGAAATGAAGAATAAAATTTCTGAACTGAAGAACACAGTAGAAGGAATCAAAAGCAGGTGCAATGAAGCAGAAGATTGGATTAGTGACTAGGAGGACAAAGTAGAAAAAAACTCCCAGAAAGAGCAAGAAAAGGAAAAGAAGCTCAGAAAGAATGAAGAGGGATTAAGAGAAATGCTAGAAAATATGAAATGTAATAATATCCAAATAATAGGAATACCACAAGGAGAAGAAGAAGAACAGGGACAGAAAATCTATTTGAAAGAATAATGATGGAAAATTTCCCTAATTTGATGAGAGAAAAAGTCACACATATCCAGGAACCACAGAGAGTGCCAATCAAGAGGAACCCAAAGAGGCCCACTTCAAGACACATCATCATTAAAATGGCAAAATTTTCGAGGGGGCTTTCAAGAGGGCAATGGAGTAGGACGGAGTGGGCACCAGTTCCTGGTACAAAAGAAAGAGAAACCTGTCCGATCAGAAGAGAAGCCAGCAACCCAGCACTTGCCAAGCATATATGAAAATAAGGGACCAGAAACCTCGACGGTCAGAGAGGAACAAGACAGTAAGGAGACAGCAGCAGTACATTAGTCTCGGGGACAGAGCAAAGAGGAACAGCAGGGATGTCTGCTGGTGCATGGTTGGGGAACCAGCACCCGACAGCGATTGCCCAAGGGCGCCTGGGCCAATGTTCAGCACCCGGATGGCTCCCTCCAAAGGATTTTTTGGCTGGGACCTGCCAAGTGGCCCAACCAGAGAGGAGCAGAGGGGATTTCAGCCTGCACACAGTTCATAGCTCCAGCACCTGGCATGCAGTGTGTCTGGGCAAGTGAGCCGGGGACAGCGTTCAGCGCCCAGACAAGTTCCTCGAGCTGCTGCCTCCCTAGGATTTTTCGGGCCAGGTTGGCCAGGGGACCAGACAAACATAGGAGCAGAAGGCATGTCAGCCCACGCACAGTTCGGGGGATCAGTACACACCACGCAAAGTGCCAAGATGTGCGCACAGAGTTTCTAGGTTGGCGCCCAGTCCTCAGATCGGCTCCTGGCTTCCAGTCCATCCCCCTTGGACTATCTGGAAGCTCCAGGTGCTGAGGGGTCTGGGGGAAAGAGCTGAGACCCTCAACCCTCTCCCTTTCTGGCCAAGCAAAGTGGGGTGCCAGGAGAGACTTGTTTGATAGAGTTTGCGGAGACGGTGCTGAGGACAAAGGACCCCAACCGAGGACTCTGTGGTTTCCAGCCCAGGAGAACTGATAGGTACAGCCTGGGGCTCTGAATCCAATAGACACAACAGCCTGGTCTGCTCCACACCCAGCTTGGCAGCGAACCCGAGATTGATCAGAGGGCCTAGAGCTTCCTCACAGAACAGGGCCAGGTCTGTGCTCAATCCTGAGGGAACCAGGCAACTAGGACAGCGCAGGCACCCACAAGCACTGCAAACCAGACCATGGCGGTAACCCCTGGGAGGGGAGTGCTGTGAGGAAGTCCTAGTTCCCCACTGTACGGAGCTGGAGAGAGGTTCCAAGTCTCTGGCTCCTGAGAGAGGGTTGGCAGAAAAATCACACCAATTGACACTCAGCCAACTGCAGCCAGATAAACCAGTCCGGCTTATTTGAAACCAACAAGTGACATTTCCTTTTTTTCTTGTTGTTTCTGGGGTTTTCTTTTCTCTTTATTTTACTTTATTTTATTTTTAATCTTTTTGTACTTTATTTTTCCATTCCTTTTCTTTATCTTTTTGCTTTTTAAAGTAATCTGTTATTTCTTTTAAATTTTATTACTGTTTCATCTTTCAAAACTTTTGTCTTCTTTTCTCGGATTCTCTGTTTTATTCCTTCTTCTTCTCTTTCTAAACTTATTGCTCATTTTTCCATTCCCCTACTCTTTTTTTTCTTTCTTTTATTTCTTTCCTGGGCTTTTTTTGCTTTTACCCACAAGAGTCACAATCAACTTGAAAATATGAAAAGACCAGAGCTGGACCCATAGAAGAGGCCTCCTAATAGTAGAGTCAGAGAGACAAATTGCACTTTGCGGTAGGACAAAAGCTAAAAGTTGCTGTATATTTGAGTAGATAGAAGCAAAGAACAACAGGATAACTGAAAGAGATTTCCCCACTGAAATTCACAGGCATTCCACCACAGAAGTTCACACCATAAACCCAGGGTGTCAAAAAACATTAATCTAAGAAGCTGAGGCTAACAAGAAGAGTCTCACAAACAATGGGAAGACAAAGAAACAATCCCCAAATGAAACAAAAGGAGGAACCCTCAGAAAGAATGTCAGATGAAATAGAGGCAAGTCAACCATCAGATACCGAATTCAAAGCACTGCTTATCAGGAAGTTCGAAGAGCTCACAATGAGCTACCAGAAACTACAGGGGAGCTATAATGATCTCACCACAAACTATATCAACATGAAAAAAGAAATGGAAACAATTAGCAAGGGCCAAGAGGAAATGAAGAAAACAATTTCCGAATTGAAAAACGCAGTAGAAAGCATTAAATATACGGTAGATGAGACAGAAGATTGGATTGGTGAGTTGCAGGACAAAGTAGAAAGCATCTCACAGCAAGAACAGGAAAGGGAAAAGAGGCTCAGAAAGAATGAAGAGGTATTAAGAGAAATGCAAGACAGTATGAAATGGAATAATATCCAAATAATAGGTATACCAGAAGGAGAAGAAGAAGAACAAGGGATAGAAAACCTATTTGAAAGAGTAATGAGAGAAAATTTCCCTAATTTGATGAGAGAAAAAGTCACACAAATCCAGGAATCACACAGAGTCCCAATCAAGAGGAACCCAAGGAGGCCCACTTCAAGACACATCATCATTAAAATGGCAAAATTCCAAGACAAAGAGAGAATCTTAAAGGCAGCAAAGGAGAAAAAAGAAGTAATATACAAGGGAGCCCCAATAAGGTTAGCCACTGACTTCTAAATGGAAACACTCCAAGCAAGAAGAGAATGGCAAGAAATATTCCAAGTAATGAGAAACAGAGGCCTACAACGAAGACTACTTTACCCAGAAAGGCTCTCAATCAAGATAGAAAGCCAAATAAAGAGCTCCCAAGACAAAAGAGGTCTAAAAAAACATGCCTCCACCAAACCAGTCTTACAAGAAATACTAAAAGGACTGCTTTAAGGAAAGGAAGGAAAAGAGAGAGACAGAGATGAAGACAGGTACAAAAATGACAATGAATTAGTACCTATCAATAATAACTTTAAATGTAAATAGATTAAATGCTCCAATCAAAAGACACAGAATAGCTGAATGGATAAGAAAGCATGACCCACACATAAGCTGCCTACAAGAGACCCACCTCAGGACAAGACCATCACAGACTAAAAGTGATGGTCTGGAAATAAAAAGGCTGGAAATAAATTTTCCAAGCAAATGGACAAGAAAAGAAAACTGGGGTAGCAATTCTCATATCAGACTAAATATACTTCAAAAAAAGGCCATAAGGAGAGATCCAGAAGGTCACTTCATAATACTCAATGGAAGAATCCACGAAGAAGACATTAACATCATAAATATATATGCACCCAACAAAGGAGCATCCAACTATATAAAGAAAATCTTAGAGGACTTCAAGTAAGATATAGACAGCAACACAATTATAGTAGGGGATTTTAACAACCCACTATCAAAAATGGACAGATCTTTTAAACAAAATATCAACAAAGATATTGTGGCATTAAACAATACCCTAGATGAAATGTATTTAACTAATATATATAGAGTCCTTCATCCCAAAGAAGCTAAATACACATTCTTTTCAAATGCACATGGAACATTCTCAAAGATAGACCACATGATAGGACACAAAATGAGCCTCAACAAATTCAAGAATATTGAAATCATACCAAGCATTTTCTCTAACCACAAGGGACTGAAGATGGAAACTTATCCCAAAGGAAAAAATACCAAAACACCCAAAATCATGGAGACTGAATGGTATGCTATTAAACAATGAATGAATCAAGAATAAAATTAAGGAAGAAATCAAAAAGTTTCTGGAAACAAATGAAAATGATCTCACAACAACCCAAAACTTATGGGACACAGCAAAGGCAGTCCTGAGAGGGAAGTTTATAGCAATACAGACCTACCTAAAGAACATAGAAACATTTCAAAAAAACAACCTTACACTACACCTGCAAGAACTCAAGGAACAACAACAAAAATAGCCCACGGTAAGTAGAAGGAAGGAAATAACCAAGATCAGGACAGAACTAAATGACACAGAGACTAAAAGCACAATTCTAAGGATCAGTGAATCCAAGAGTTGGTTGTTTGAGAAGATAAACAAAATAGACAAGCCTTTAAGTAGGCTCATCAAGAAAAGAAGGGAGAGGACTCAAATAAACACAATCAGAAATGAAAAAGGAGAGATTACAACTGATACCACACAAATAGAAAGGATTGTAAAAAATTACTATGAAGAACTGTATGCCAAGAAATTTGAAAACCTAGGGGAAATGGACACATTTCTAGAAAAATACAATCTCCCAAAACTCAATGAAAAAGAAGTAGAAAACATGAATAGACCAATAACAGCAAAAGAAATTGAAGCAATAATAAAAAAAACTCCCATCACACAAAAACCCTGGACCAGATGGTTTCACAGAAGAATTCTACAAAGCATTTAAGGAAGAGCTAACCCTATTCTTCACAGACTATTCTAAAAAATCCAAAAGGATGGAAAACTCACAAATTCTTTTTAGGAAGTCAGATTCATCCTAATTCCAAAACCAGATAGAGACACAACAAAGAAAGAAAACTTCAGGCCAATATTGCTAATGAACAGAGACGCTGGAATTCTCAACAAAATATTGGAAAATTGCATCAAAAAATATATTAAAAAGATCATCAACCATGACCAAGTGGGATTCATCCCAGGAATGCAAGGATGGTTCAACATTCACAAATCAGTAAATGTAATTCATCACATAAATAAAAGCAAAGACAAAAACCACATGATCATATCAATAGCTGTGGAAAAAGCTTTTGATAAGGCACAACATCCATTTATGATAAAAGCACTCAGCAAAGTGGGAATAGAGGGAGCATTCCTCAATGTAATAAAGGCCATATATGAGAGACCTACAGCCAACATCATACTCAATGGGCAAAAATTAAAAGCTTTTCCACTAAGATCAGGAACAAGACAAGGATGTCCACTTTCACCACTTCTATTCAACATAGTTTTGGAAGTTTTGGCCACAGCAATCAGTCAAAAAAAGGAAATAAAAGGCATCCAAATAGGAAAGGAGGAAACAAAACTGTTGCCATTTGCAGATGACATGATCGTGTACATGGAAAATCCTGTAGACTCTAACAAATAACAGCTCAGACTAATTAATGAATTTGGCAAAACAGCAGGATACAAAGTCAATATCCAGAAATCAAAGGCATTTTGTATACCAACAATGAATCAGCAGAAGCAGAAATCAAGGAAAAAATCCCATTCGATATAGCAAAAAGAAAAATAAAATATCTGGGAATAAACCTAACTAAGGGGGTAAAAGACCTGTATGCCGAAAACTACACAGCACTAAAGAAAGAAAACAGGGAAGACACAAACAAATGGAAACATATACCTTGTTCATGGATTGGAAGAATTAACATCATCAAAATGTCCATACTACCCAAAGCAATATAGAGATTCAATGCATGCAATACCTATTAAAGTGACAATGGGATATTTCACAGACATAAAACAAACACTTCAAAAATTTATATGGAACCATAAACGACCCCGAATAGCAGCTGCACTTTTGAGAAAGAAGAACAAAGTAGGAGGGATCACAATACCTGATATCAAATTGTATTACAACGCCACTGTAATCAAAACAGCCTGGTACTTGCATCAAAATAGGCGCATAGAACAATGGAACAGAACAGAGAGCTCAGACATAAACTGAACTCTCTACAGTCAATTAATATTTGACAAAGGGGGCAATAACATAAAATGGAGTAAATATAGCCTCTTCAACAACTGGTCTTGAGAGAACTGGAAAGCTACATGCAAAAAAATGAAACTTGAGCACAAACTTACACCATACACCAAAATAAATTCAAAGTGGATAAAAGACTTAAATATAAGCTGTGAAACTATTAAAGTTCTAGAGAAAAACATCGGCAAGAAAATCTCAGATATTTCACGCAGCAACATTTTTACTGATATGTCCCCTAGAGCAAGTAATATAAAGGAAAGAATAAACAAATTGGATCTCATTAAAATAAAAAGCTTCTACGTGGCTAAAGAAAACAGTATTAAATTTAAAAAACAACCAACTGTATGGAAAAACATATTCGCCAATGATACCTCAGACAAAGATTTAATCTCCAAAATATACAAAGAACTTACACGACTCCACTCTAAGAAGACATCTAACCCAATTAAAAAATGGAAAAAGGACTTGAACAGACACTTCTCAAAGGAGGACATACACAATATCTAGAGACACATGAACAGATGCTCAATATTGTTAGCTATGAGAGAGATGCAAATTAAAACCACAATGAGATACCACTTTACACCAGTCAGGATGGCTATCATAAACAAAGCGACAAACAACAATTGTTGGAGAGGTTCTGGAGAAAAGGGGTCCTTAGTTCACTGTTGGTGGGATTGCAGACTGGTACAACCATTATGGAAAACAGTATGGAATTTTCTCAGAAAAGTAAAAATGGACCTGCCTTTTGACCCAGCAATTCCACTGCTAGGATTATACCCCAAGAATCCTAAAACATCAATTTCAAAGAACCTATGCACCACAATGTTCATAGCAGCACAATTTACAATAGCCAAGAGTTGAAAGCAACCTAGGTGTCCATCAGTAAACGAATGGATCAAAAAATTGTGGTACATATACACAATGGAATTCTATGCAGCAGAGAGAAAGAAGGAGCTACTACCCTTTGCAACAACATGGATGGAACTGGAAAGCATTATGCTGAGTGAAATAGGCCAGGCATTGAAGGACAAATACCATATGATCTCACCTTTGACAGGAAGCTAAACAATAAAACAAACAAGCAAACAGAATAAAAACAAAGACACTGAAATAGAGAACAAGGGGGCAGCGACCAGAGGGGAGAGAGAAGGGAATTTAAGGGGGAAAAATGGGGCGGGATTTTGAGGAACAAGTATGAAAGACACAGGGATGAGGACTGGGGGAAGGGAATGGGAGAGAGGGGGGAGACAGGGCGGGGGGGCTTGGATGGGAGAAATAGACAAAAAATGTACTTGAAGAATAACTAAATAAAAATTTTTAAAAAAAGAATCCTAAAACACCAATCTGAAAGAACCTATGCACCCCAATGTTCATAGCAGCACAATTTACAATAGCCAAGAGCTGGAAGCAACCTAGGTGCCATCAGTAAATGAATGGATCAAAAAATTGTGGTACATATACGCAATGGAATTCCATGCAGCAGAGAGGAAGAAGGAGCTACTACCCTTTGCAACAACATGGATGGAACTGGAAAGCATTATGCTGAGTGAAATAGGCCAGGGGTTGAAAGACAAATACCATATGATCTCTCCTTTAACAGGAAGCTAAACAACAAAACAAACAAGCTAACAGAATAAAAACAAAAACACTGAAATAGAGAATAAGGGGACAGTGACCAGAGGGGAGAGAGAAGGGAATTGAAGGGGGAAAAGGGGGAGGGATTTGTAGGAACAAGTATGAAGGACACAGGGATGAGGACTGAGGGGATGAAATGGGAGGGAGGTTGGGAGCAAGGGGCGGGGGGGGGGGCTGGGATGGGAGAAATAGACAAAAAACTGTACTTGAAAAATAACTAGTTATTTTTTTAATTTAAAAAATAATAAGTAAATAAAAGAAAATTATATACAGTAATAAAAAATACTGAACTGAGTGGTTGGCACTTGGAAGGGTTTAAAAAATAAATGCAGTAAAAGAAAAGTTAGTTACATATAGGGGATTTCCCATTAAACTTTCAGCTGATTTGTCAAAGGAAATTTTGCAGGCAGAAGGGATTGACAAGATGTATTCAAAGTCATCTTAAACAGAGTTCTATAGTCAAGATTGCTCTACCCAGCAAAGCTATAATTTAGAATCAAAGGACAGAAAAATAGCTTTCCAGACAAGAATAAACTAAAGGGGTTCATCATCACAAAATCTTTTTTTTTCTTTTTTAAAATATATTTTATTGATTATGCCATTACAGTTGTCCCATTTCCCCCCTTCATTCTCCTCCACCTTGCACACTCCCTCCCCCATTCCCCTTTTGTTCATGTCCATGTGTCACAAGTTCTTTAGCTTCTACATTTCCCATACTATTCTTGCCCTCCCCCTGTCTATTTTCTACCTACCGTCTATATCCATGCTACTTATTCTCTGTACCTCCTCCCCTCTTCTCCTCCTTCCACTCCCCTGTTGCTAACCCTCCATGAGATTTCCATTTCTATGGTTCTGCTTCTGATCTAGCTGTCTGCTTAGTTTGCTTTTGTTTTAGGTGTGGTTCTTTTTTTTAATATTAAACTTTATTTAGTTACTTTTCAAGTACATTTTTTTATCTATTTCTCCCATCCCACCCCACCCCCCTGCCCAGTTTCCCCCCTCCCTCCCATCCCCCCCCCCAGTCCTCATCTCTGTGTCTTTCATACTTGTTCCTCAAAATCCCTCCCCATTTTTCCCCTTAACTTCCCTTCCCTCTCCCCTCTGGTCGCTGCCCACTTGTTCTCTATTTCAGCATCTTTGTTTTTATTCTGTTTGCTTGTTTGTTTTATTCTTTAGCTTCCTGTCAAAGGTGAGATCATATGGTATTTGTCCTTCAATGCCTGGCCTATTTCACTCAGCATAATGCTTTCCAGTTCCATCCATGTTGTTGCAAAAGGTAGTAGCTCCTTCTTTCTCTCTGCTGCATAGAATTCCATTGTGTATATGTACCACAATTTTTTGATCCATTCATTTACTGATGGACACCTAGGTTGCTTCCAACTCTTGGCTATTGTAAATTGTGCTGCTATGAACATTGTGGTGCATAGGTTCTTTGAAATTGATGTTTTAGGATTCTTGGGGTATAATCCTAGCAGTGGAATTGCTGGGTCAAAAGACAGGTCAATTTTTATTTTTCTGAGAAAATTCCATACTGTTTTTCCATAATGGTTGTACCAGTCTGCAATCCCACCAACAGTGAACTAAGGACCCCTTTTCCCCACACCCTCTCCAACATTTGTTGTTTGTTGCTTTGTCTATTATAGCCATCCTGACCAGTGTAAAGTGGTATCTCATTGTGGTTTTAATTTGCATCTCTCTGATAGCTAACAATATTGAGCATCTCTTCATGTGTCTCTGGATGTTCTGTATGTCCTCCTTTGAGAAGTGTCTGTTCAAGTCCTTTTCCCATTTTTTAATTGGGTTGGGTGTCTTCTTAGAGTGGAGTCGTGTAAGTTCTTTGTATATTTTGGAGATTAAACCTTTGTCTGAGGTATCATTGGCAAATATGTTTTCCCATACAGTTGGTTGTCTTTTTAATTTAATACTGTTTTCTTTAGCCATGCAGAAGCTTTTTATTTTGATGAGATCCCATTTGTTTATTCTTTCCTTTATATTCCTTGCTCTAGGGGACATATCCGTAAAAATGTTGCTGCGTGGAATATCTGAGATTTTCTTGCCAATGTTCTCCTCTAGGACTTTAATGGTGTCATGGCTTATATTTAAGTCTTTTATCCACCTTGAATTTATTTTGGTGTATGGTGTAAGTCTGTGCTCAAGTCTCATTTTTTTTGCATGTACCTGTCCAGTTCTCCCAACACCATTTGTTGAAGAGGCTATCTTTACTCCATTTTATGTTACTGCCCCCTTTGTCGAATATTAATTGACTGTAGAGTGTTGGGTTGATTTCTGGGCTCTCTGTTCTGTTCCATTGGTCTATGTGCCTGTTTTGATGCCAGTACCAGGCTGTTTTGATTACAGTGGCCTTGTAATACAGTTTGATATCAGGTATTGTGATCCCTCCTACTTTGTTCTTCTTTCTCAAAAGAGCAGCTGCTATTCGGGCTCGTTTATGATTCCATATAAATTTTTGAAGTGTTTGTTTTATGTCTGTGAAATACGTCATTGGTACTTTAATAGGTATTGCATTGAATCTCTATATTGCTTTGGGTAGTATGGACATTTTGATGATGTTAATTCTTCCAGTCCATGAACACGGTATATGTTTCCATTTGTTTGTGTCTTCCCTGATTTCTTTCTTCAGTGCTGTGTAGTTTTCTGCATACAGGTCTTTTACCTCTTTGGTTAGGTTTATTCCCAGATATTTTATTTTTCTTTTTGCTATATCGAATGGGATTTTTTCCTTGATTTCTGCTTCTGCTGATTCATTGTTAGTATACAAAAATGCCTTTGATTTCTGGATATTGACTTTGTATCCTGCTGTTTTGCCAAATTCATTAATTAGTTTGAGCAGTTTTTGGGTAGAGTCTATAGGACTTTCCATGTACACTATCATGTCATCTGCAAACAGTGACAGTTTTGCTTCCTCCTTTCCTATTTGGATGCCTTTTATTTCCTTTTCTTGCCTGATCGCTGTGGCTAGAACTTCCAATACTATATTGAATAGAAGTGGTGAAAGTGGGCAACCTTGTCTTGTTCCTGATCTTAGTGGAAAACCTTTTAGTTTTTGTCCATTGAGTATGATATTGGCTGTAGGTCTCTCATAAATGGCCTTTATTATATTGAGGAATGTTCCCTCTATTCCCATTTTGCTGAGTGTTTTTATCATAAATGGGTGTTGTACCTTATCGAAAGCTTTTTCTGCGTCTATTGATATGATCATGTGGTTTTTGTCTTTGCTTTTGTTTATGTGATGAATTACATTTACTGTTTTGAGAATGTTGAACTATCCTTGCATCCCTGGGATGAATCCCACTTGGTCATGGTGTATAATCTTTTGGATATATTGTTGGATGCGATTTGCTAATATTTTGTTGAGGATTTTAGCGTCTATGTTCATCAGCGATATTGGCCTGAAGTTTTCTTTCTTTGTTGTATCTCTATCTGGTTTTGGAATTAGGATGATGCTGGCTTCATAAAAGGAGTTTGGGAGTTTTCCATCCTTTTGGATTTTTTGGAATAGTCTGTCATTTTTATATAAATAGTTAAAGAGACTTAGTTAAGAAAGTAAGATTAAAAACTATGAAGAGTAAAATGGCAAAAATACAAATTTATCAATAATTGAATCTAAAAACAAACTAAGGAAATAAGAAGAACAGAGACAGAATCATTAATATAGAGGGCATTTTGATGGTAGAAACAGAAAGTCTAAGCCAGTCACATTCCCCCCCCCCAAAAAAAATATCGCATTAATCATTTTTTGTTATAGTGTGGTAGAAACTGCCCTCAAATCTCAATGAATTACAGAAAAAAGGTTTATTTCTTCACTTATATTACACAGCAACTTCAAGCTGCATTCTGCTGTGATTAAAGTGGCCCTTCTTGGGATATGTGACTCTTAAAGAAAAGAAGAAAGGAGATAGAGAGCTAATTACGCTTCTTAAAGGTTTTTCTTGAAACTGGTATATATCATATCTACTCAGCTTCAAAGTTAAAACAAGTTACATGCCCAGCCAGACAGTAGAGGGACACAAAGCTTTTGCCTAACACAGGAAGCAGTGACATGGCAAAGAATGGGAGTGTAGCATCCTCCTTCAGGGGAGGTGGAAAATAACTGACCTCCAGATCACAGTTTAGCATTCCTGTCAAAAAGCTCCTCCCTGAAGAATGATCAGCATGACTGACTTCACAGGACCCCCCCACCAAACCTTGAAAAGATGTTGCAGAATGGGTGAAGAGGTGAGGGGATTAAGAAGTACAAATAGGCTGGGAGAGAGGGAAGATGGCGTCGGAGTAAGAGGGTGCGGATTCTAGCTCCCGCACTCGTGGGTGAAAATCCTGGCAGATCTATAGAAAAGCAGCGCACTAATCCATCAGTTATCCAGCATTTGTGAAATTTGAAAGAACAGAGACTCTGTTGGACGCTGAAACACCAGAAAGCGGCAGGTCAGTGGGGCTTTGGGGTCCAAAGTAAAGACAAAGAAGCGGCGGGGGCTGGCGCCCCCAGGCCAGGTGGCCCGGGTGCTGCATCTACAGCCGGGGTCCAGAACCATCGGACTGAGACCAACACCAGAGAGGTCTACCACAGGTGCTTGGGCACCCAGCGGCTCCAGTGGCCACCAGCGTGGGCCAGCAGCTCCCCCTTCATCCTGTATAAGCAAAACTGGATAACACCAGGCAGAGACCCGTTTGCTTGCCGGCTTGCATTTTTGGGGAGGGGTACAAAGACACAGAGCCCGGTTTAACTGCAGACTCTGGGATTGCAAGCCTGGGAGGAATCCAGAGACGCATTAGCCTCACGGGTTTGGTTGGGGACTGAGCAGGAATGAGAGACAGGATGTCCGGAAAGTTTTGTTTTGTTTTATTGAAAGTGGACTGAGGTGTTCTCCTGCCAAGGCAGATTGGCTTGTTTCCTATCCGACCTTGCAGGGAGCCAAGGGGAAAGTGGAGGCTTTTGGGGACTAGCCACACGAATGGGAAGCGCCCTGCCGGTTACTCCGGGTCCCAGAAGGTCTGTTGGAAGCGGAGGCCTCTGAGCCAACACCAGGGGACCGGGAAGCCCGCTGCCGGTTGCGCCAGTCCCAGAAGGACGAGTTCGCGGGCACAGAGAGTCTGGAGAGGCGCCGCAGGACAAGGACGCTCCCTGACGGTTTCCTGCTTGCACCCATAGCTGGTCTCTGGCGCGCACTGGCGCAGGGTTCTTTGAGCCGGGGCTACTGGTCCTAGAAGCGCCAGACGGTTTCCCGCGCGAGCGGGGGCGCAGAGAACTCTAGGCTGACGCCACTAGGGTCGGGAAGTGCTAGGGCCAGCGCGGTCCCGGGAAGTGCGCGGACCCGGGAAGTGCCCGGGACCGGCGCGGACCCGTGCCTGGGCCGGCGCGGACCGGCGCGGACCCGGGAAGTGCCCGGGACCGGCGCGGACCTGTGCCCGGGCCGGCGCGACCGGGGCGGACCCGGGAAGTGCCCGGGACCGGCGCGGGCCGGCGCGGACCCGGGAAGTGCCCGGGCCCGGCGCGGTCCCGGGAGGCGCTGGTTGCACAGTCCCGGACAGCCCGGGAGTGTGCCCGGCAAGTGCGCAGGCACCCACACCCCAATCCGGTAGCCTGGCCAGTGCGCGCGGCGGGTGCACAGGCGCCCACACCCCAAGCTGGTAGCCCGGCTGATGCGCGCACTTGCGCCGGCATCCCAGCACACAGGGAGATCCTGCTACAACCGGTTTGGCTAGTTTGAAGCCAACAAGAGACATTCCTTTTTCTGAGGCTGTGTTTGAGAGATTATTTTGGTGCTTTTTTTTTTTTTTTTTTTACTTTATTTTATTTTTAGTCTTTCTTTTTTTATTTACCTTTCTCCCCTCTCCATTCCTTTTCTTTATCTTTTTGCTTTTTTAAAGTAATCTGTTATTTCTTTTAAACTTTATTACTGTTTCATCTTTCCATACTTTTGTCCTCTTTTCCCGGATTTTCTGTTTTATTTCTTTTTCTTTTCTTTCTAAACTTACTGCTATTTATTCCATTCCTCTACCATTTTTTTCTCTCTTCCTTTTATTTCTTCCCTTATCATTTCTTTTACCCACAAGAGTCACAATCAACTTGAAAATATAAAAAGACCAGAGCTGGACCCATAGAAGAGGCCTCCCAATAGTAGAATCAGAGAGACAAATTGCACATTGTTGTAGGAGAGAAGCCACAAGTTGCTGCATATTTGAGTAGGTGGAAGCAGAGAACAACAGGATAACCAAAAGAGGCTGCACCATTGAAATTCACAGGCATTCCACCACAAGTTCATACCATAAACCCAGGGTGTCAAAACAGATTAATCTAAGAAGCTGAGGCTAACAAGAAGAGTCTCACAAACAATGGGAAGACAAAGAAACAATCCCCAAATGAAACAAAAGGAGGAAGCCTCAGAAAGAATGTTAGATGAAACAGAGGCAAGTCAACTATCAGATACTGAATTCAAAGCACTGGTGGTCAGGAAGTTCAAAGAGCTCACAATCAGCTACCAGAAACTACAGGGAAGTTACAATGATCTCACTGTGAACTATATCAACATGAAAAAGGAAATGGAAATTATTAGCAAGGGCCAAGAGGAAATGAAGAATACAATTTCTGAATTAAAAAACACAGTGGAAAGCATTAAAAATAGGGTGGATGAAACAGAAGATCGGATTAGTGAATTGGAGGACAAAGTAGAAAGCATCTCACAGAAAGAACAGGAAAGGGAAAAGAGGCTCAGAAAGAATGAAGAGAGATTAAGAGAAATGCAAGACAATATGAAACGTAATAATATCCGAATAATAGGAATACCAGAAGGAGAAGAAGAAGAACAAGGGATAGAAAACATATTTGAAAGAGTAAAGAAAGAAAATTTCCCTAATTTGACAAAAGAAAAAGTCACACAAATCCAGGAATCTCACAGAGTCCCATTCAAGAGGAACCCAAAGAGGCCCACTTCAAGACACATCATCATTAAAATGGCAAACTTCCAAGACAAAGAGAGAATCTTAAAGGCAGCAAGGGAGAAAAAAGAAATAACATACAAGGGCATCCCAATAAGGTTAGCCACTGACTTCTCAATGGAAACACTCCAAGCAAGAAGAGATTGGCAAGAAATATTCCAAGTAATGAGAACCAGAGGCCTACAACCAAGGCTACTTTACCCAGCAAGGCTCTCAATCAAGATAGAAGGCCAAATAAAGAGCTTCCAAGACAAAAGAAGTCTAAAAGAATTTGCTGCCACCAAGCCAGTTCTACAAGAAATACTAAAAGGTCTGCTCTAAGGAAAGGAAGGAAAAGAGACAGACAGAGAGGAACACAGATACAAAAATGGCAATGAATAAGTACCTATCAATAATAACCTTAAATGTAAATGGATTAAATGCTCCAATCAAAAGACACAGAATAGCGTCATGGATAAGAAAGTATGATCCACACATATGCTGCCTACAAGAGACCCACCTCAGGACAAAAGACCATCACAGACTAAAAATCAAAGGCTGGAAACAAATTTTCCAAGCAAACGGACAAGAAAAAAAAGCCGGGGTAGCAATTCTCATATCAGACAAAATAGACTTCAAAAAAAGAGCCATTAAGAGTGACCCAGAAGGTCACTTCATAATACTCAAGGGAAAAATCCACCAAGAAGACATTAACATCATAAATATATATGCACCCAACATAGGAGCACCAAAATATATAAGGAAAATCTTAGAGGAATTCAAGAAAGATATAGACAGCAACACAATTATAGTGGGGGGATTTTAACACCCCACTATCAAAAATGGACAGATCTTCCAAACAAAATATCAACAAAGACATTGTGGCATTAAACAACACCCTTGATGAAATGGACCTAACTGATATATACAGAGCTCTTCACCCCAAAGAAGCTAAATACACATTCTTTTCAAATGCACATGGAACATTCTCAAAGATAGATCACATGATAGGGCACAAAACAAGCCTCAACAAATTCAAGAATATTGAAATCATACCAAGCATTTTCTCTGACCATAAGGGACTGAAACTGGAAACCAACCCCAAAGGAAAAAACCCAAAACACCCAAAATCATGGAGACTGAACAGTATGCTATTAAACAATGAATGGGTCAAGAATGAAATTAGGGAAGAAATCAAAAAGTTTCTGGAAACAAATGAAAATGATCTCACAACAACCCAAAACTTATGGGATACAGCCAAGGCAGTCCTGAGAGGGAAGTTTATAGCAATACAGGCCTACCTTAAGAAAACAGAAACATTTCAAACAAATGAACTTACTCTACGCCTGCAAGAACTCGAGGAACAACAACAAAAACAGCCCAAAGCAAGTAGAAGGAAGGAAATAACTAAGATCAGAGCAGAACTAAATGACATAGAGACTAAAAGTACAATTCTAAAGATCAATGAATCCAGGAGTTGGTTCTTTGAAAAAATAAACAAAATAGACAAGCCTTTAAGTAGGCTCATCAAGAAAAGAAGGGAACGGACACAAATAAACACAATCAGAAATGAAAGAGGAGAGATTACAACTGATACCACAGAAATAGAGAGGATTGTAAGAAATTACTATGAAGAACTGTATGCCAAGAAATTTGAGAACCTAGGGGAAATGGACACATTTCTAGAAAAATATAATCTCCCAAAACTCAATGAAAAAGAAGTAGAACACCTGAATAGACCAATAACAGCAAAAGAAATTGAAGCAGTAATCAAAAAACTCCCATCACACAAAAGCCCTGGACCAGATGGATTCACAGGAGAATTCTACAAAGCATTTAAGGAAGACCTAACCCCCATTCTTCACAGACTATTCCAAAAAATACAAAAGGATGGAAAACTCCCTAACTCCTTTTATGAAGCCAGCATCATCCTAATTCCAAAACCAGATAGAGATACAACAAAGAAAGAAAACTACAGGCCAATATCGCTGATGAACATAGACGCTAAAATCCTCAACAAAATATTAGCAAATCGCATCCAACAATATATCCAAAAGATTATACACCCTGACCAAGTGGGATTCATCCCAGGGATGCAAGGATGGTTCAACATTCGCAAAACAGTAAATGTAATTCATCACATAAACAAAAGCAAAGACAAAAACCACATGATCATATCAATAGACGCAGAAAAAGCTTTCGATAAGGTACAACACCCATTTATGATAAAAACACTCAGCAAAATGGGAATAGAGGGAACATTCCTCAATATAATAAAGGCCATTTATGAGAAACCTACAGCCAATATCATACTCAATGGACAAAAACTAAAAGCTTTTCCACTAAGATCAGGAACAAGACAAGGATGTCCACTTTCACCACTCCTATTCAATATAGTATTAGAAGTTTTGGCCACAGCGATCAGGCAAGAAAAGGAAATAAAAGGCATCCAAATAGGAAAGGAGGAAACAAAATTGTCACTGTTTGCAGATGACATGATAGTGTACATGGAAAATCCTATAGACTCTACCCAAAAACTGCTCAAACTAATTAATGAGTTTGGCAAAACAGCAGGATACAAAGTCAATATCCAGAAATCAAAGGCATTTTTGTATACAAACAATGAATCAGCAGAAGCGGAAATCAAGGAAAAAATCCCATTCGATATAGCAAAAAGAAAAATAAAATATCTGGGAATAAACCTAACCAAAGAGGTAAAAGACCTGTATGCAGAAAACTACACAGCACTGAAGAAAGAAATCAAGGAAGACACAAACAAATGGAAACATATACCTTGTTCATGGATTGGAAGAATTAACATCATCAAAATGTCCATACTACCCAAAGCAATATACAGATTCAATGCAATACCTATTAAAGTACCAATGGCGTATTTCACAGACATAGAACAAACACTTCAAAAATTTATATGGAATCATAAACGAGCCCGAATAGCAGCTGCTCTTTTGAGAAAGAAGAACAAAGTAGGAGGGATCACAATACCTGATATCAAACTGTATTACAAGGCCACTGTAATCAAAACAGCCTGGTACTGGCATAAAAACAGGCACATAGACCAATGGAACAGAACAGAGAGCCCAGAAATCAACCCAACCCTCTACAGTCAATTAATATTCGACAAAGGGGGCAGTAACATAAAATGGAGTAAAGATAGCCTCTTCAGCAAATGGTGTTGGGAGAACTGGACAGCTACGTGCAAAAAAATGAAACTTGAGCACCAACTTACACCATACACCAAAATAAATTCAAGGTGGATAAAAGACTTAAATATAAGCCATGACACCATTAAAGTCCTAGAGGAGAACATTGGCAAGAAAATCTCAGATATTCCACGCAGCAACATTTTTACGGATATGTCCCCTAGAGCAAGGAATATAAAGGAAAGAATAAACAAATGGGATCTCATCAAAATAAAAAGCTTCTGCATGGCTAAAGAAAACAGTATTAAATTAAAAAGACAACCAACTGTATGGGAAAACATATTTGCCAATGATACCTCAGACAAAGGTTTAATCTCCAAAATATACAAAGAACTTACACGACTCCACTCTAAGAAGACACCCAACCCAATTAAAAAATGGGAAAAGGACTTGAACAAACACTTCTCCAAGGAGGACATACAGAACATTCAGAGACACATGAAGAGATGCTCAATATCGTTAGCTATCAGAGAGATGCAAATTAAAACCACAATGAGATACCACTTTACACCAGTCAGGATGGCTATCATAAACAAAGCAACAAACAACAAATGTTGGAGAGGTTGTGGGGAAAAGGGGTCCTTAGTTCACTGTTGGTGGGATTGTAGACTGGTACAACCATTATGGAAAACAGTATGGAATTTTCTCAGAAAAATAAAAATTGACCTGCCTTTTGACCCAGCAATTCCACTGCTAGGATTATACCCCAAGAATCCTAAAACATCAATTTCAAAGAACCTATGCACCACAATGTTCATAGCAGCACAATTTACAATAGCCAAGAGTTGGAAGCAACCTAGGTGCCCATCAGTAAATGAATGGATCCAAAAATTGTGGTACATATACACCATGGAATTTTATGCAGCAGAGAGAAAGAAGGAGCTACTACCTTTTGCAACTACATGGATGGAACTGGAAAGCATTATGCTGAGTGAAATAGGCCAGGCATTGAAGGACAAATACCATATGATCTCACCTTTGACAGGAAGCTAAAGAATAAAACAAACAAGCAAACAGAATAAAAACAAAGATGCTGAAATAGAGAACAAGTGGGCAGCGACCAGAGGGGAGAGGGAAGGGAACTTGAGGGGGAAAAAGGGGGAGGGATTTTGAGGAACAAGTATGAAAGACACAGAGTTGAGGACTGGGGGTGGGGGGGGAATGGGAGGGAGGGGGGAGACCGGGCGGGGGGGGGAAGGGAAAAAAAATGTACTTGAAAAGTAACTAAATAAAAAAAAAAAAAAAGAAGTACAAATAGGCAGCCCTGTCTAGTGTGGCTTAGGGAACTAACAACTGGACTATGAACCAAAGGGTCATGGGTTCAATTCCCAGTCAGGGCACTTGCCTGGGTTGCAGGAGAGGTCCCCCGTAGGGAGTGTTCAAGAGGCATGTGCCCATTAATGTTTCTCTCTTTCTTTCTTCTTCCCTTCCCCTCTCTAAAAATCAATAAATAATATCTTTTTTTAAAGCACCAGTAAGAGGTTATGGTATAGTCTGGGGGACATAAAGTACAGTATAGAAAATGGAATAGTCATAGAATTTGTATGCATGACCTATGGACAAGAACAATGGTGTGGGGATGGCCTCAGGCTCTTTGGGATCCTAGATGGGGTGATAGGCTAAAGGGGAAAACTTGGGACAACTGTAATAGCAAAATCAACAAAAAAAAATTTTAACAAGCTAGAGAATCTCTTCTTCTGTTCAGAGTACAGAAAGAGAAGAAAAACTTCCAAAATCAGTTCATAAAGCATGTATAAAACTGATTTTTAAAGCCTGGTAAGTATAAAAAAGATGAAAATACTGTTAGAGAAAATCAGCTGAAAAACAGTAAGACTCATAACTTTTAGAATCAACAGCACAAATCAGTCATTCGTATATACAAACAACATTCAGTTGGAAGTTGTGATGAAAGAGAAGAACCCATTCATAGTGTGGGAGTAAAAACAGGGTTAGAGTTGGGAGTACATGAAACAGAGTTTATTCTTGTATTATTATTTTCTAATTATTGTGTTGTTTTCCATATGAACACCTGTGCACCTACTTTTGCCCCACCCTGTCCAATGGCAGTCAAAAAAGAAAAGGCAAAATACCTAGGGGAAAAGCTTCTGAGAAGATTTTAAGATCTATATGAGGAACACTTCAAAGCCCCATTAAAGCCTTAATTCAGGCAAGGATAAAAAGATAGCAAATGGTGTTAAAGTCATTGGGTGAATGGCTGGTGGAGAACTGGACATGTATATGATGCCAAACACATCACCCAGATTCCTTCCTGGTCTCACAAGAAGGAAAATGTGAGTTTACAGTGGAGGGATCAATGTCTCATTTTACAAATCCAGGCATTAATCCTACTATCAATCAATCAGGGTACAGAATATAATGTGATATATTTTAGCCAAAAAATGTTTAACTTCAATGTAACCAAACTGCTAGCAAAAACTTTCATTTATAGGAAAATAGGATCTTGAGGACTAAACTAGCTCCAGCAAGAAAAAAAAAGTAGATAAAGACGGGATACTCTACCACAGTGCCTCCTAAACTTTAACATGCATATAAGCCACTGTGGGGCACACAAGTCAATGCAGATTTGCATTCGGTGTGTCTGGAGCAAGACTTGGAATCTACATTTCAACAAAGTCCAGGTTGTGCTGATGCTGCTGTGAGTGAACACAGCTTAGAGAAATAGGAGAATGGTGCTATCTCTTCAATCAGTCGCTGTTGTGCAACACTGAGTTGCTAGAGATGAAGGGTCTACAGCAGGATTCATAACAACCAGACACAATGCAAAGTCCTGGATGAAATTTCTATTTTGATAAATCAACTGAAAAGGGTTTTTTGGTGGAGAAATTTGAATATACAATAGAATTGGATAGTAATATATTATTATTCATCAGGTTGGTGTGAATAATATTTAGGCAGTGTGGAAAACATTGTTTTGGGGATGTATGCCTAAGATTTAGGAATGTTATATCATGAGGAACCAAACAAAAATACATGAACCTGATGCAAACTGTACTACAATGGAAAGAGTTTTCCATTGTAAATCTAACTGGTGCTCTGAATTCCACACCTAATTATGAAAAATAAAAGACCTATACATTGTCATATCCTAGAATGTTTAAATTTCAAAGAACATTTACCAAACAATTTAAAAGAGTAGTCAGCATATACACAGCCCTGAAGAAAGAAATCAAGGAAGACACAAACAAATGGAAACATATACCTTGTTCATGGATTGGAAGAATTAACATCATCAAAATGTCCATACTACCCAAAGCAATATACAGATTCAATGCAATACCTATTAAAGTACCAATGGCATATTTCACAGACATAGAACAAACACTTCAAAAATTTATATGGAATCATAAACAAGCTTGAATAGCAGCTGCTCTTTTGAGAAAGAAGAACAAAGTAGGGGGATCACAATGCCTGATATCAAACTGTATTACAAGGCCACTATAATCAAAACAGCCTGGTACTGGCATAAAAACAGGTACATAGACCAATGGAACAGAACAGAGAGCCCAGAAATCAACCCAACCCTCTACAGTCAATTAGTATTCGACAAAGGGGGCAATAACATAAAATGGCCTCTTCAGCAAATGGTGTTGGGAGAACTGGACAGCTACATGCAAAAAAATGAGACTTGAGCACAGACTTACACCATACACCAAAATAAATTCAAAGTAGATAAAAGACTTAAATGTAAGTCGTGACACCATTAAAGTCCTAGAGGAGAACATTGGCAAGAAAATCTCAGATATTCCACACAGCAACATTTTTACGGATATGTCCCCTAGAGCAAGGAATATAAAGGAAAGAATAAACAAATGGGATCTCATCAAAATAAAAAGCTTCTGCATGGCTAAAGAAAACAGTATTAAATTAAAAAGACAACCAACTGTATGGGAAAACATATTTGCCAATGATACCTCAGACAAAGGTTTAATCTCCAAAATATACAAAGAACTTACACGACTCCACTCTAAGAAGACACCCAACCCAATTAAAAAATGGGAAAAGGACTTGAACAGACACTTCTCCAAGGAGGACATACAGAACATCCAGAGACACATGAAGAGATGCTCAATATTGTTAGCTATCAGAGAGATGCAAATTAAAACCACAATGAGATACCACTTTACACTGGTCAGGATGGCTATAATAGACAAAGCAACAAACAACAAATGTTGGAGAGGTTGTGGGGAAAAGGGGTCCTTAGTTCACTGCTGGTGGGATTGCGGACTGGTACAACCATTATGGAAAACAGTATGGAATTTTCTCAGAAAAATAAAAATCGACCTGCCTTTTGACCCAGCAATTCCAGTGCTGGGATTATATCCTAAGAATCCTAAAACATCAATATCAAAGCACCTATGCACCACAATGTTCATAGCAGCACAATTTACAATAGCCAAGAGTTGGAAGCAACCTAGGTGCCCATCAGTAAATGAATGGATCAAAAAATTGTGGTACATATACAACATGGAATTCTATGCAGCAGAGAGAAAGAAGGAGCTACTACCTTTTGCAACAACATGGATGGAACTGGAAAGTATTATGCTGAGTGAAATAGGCCAGGTGCTGAAAGACAAATACCATATGATCTCACCTTTAACAGGAAGCTAAACAACAAAACAAACAAGCAAGCAGAAAAAAAAAACAAAGACACTGAAATAGAGAACAAGGGGACAGTGACCAGAGGGGAGAGGGAAGGGAAGTTAAGGGGGAGAAGGGGGAGGGATTTGGAAGAACAAGTATGAAGGACACAGGGATGAGAACTAAGGGGGGGTGGAAATGGGAGGGAGGTGGGGAGCAAGAGGCGGGGGAGGCTGGGATGGGAAAAATAGACAAAAAACTGTACTTGAAAAATAACTAAATAAAATTAATTTTAAAAATCTAAATTAAAACCTTTCATATTTATATTTATGTAAATTAAATTTAAAATACTAACATGATATTATATTATTATAACCTCAGCATTTTCTAGAAAATGCAGTTTTTCCTCTGCAACATTCTTTCATCTACAATAAGAAAGTCTTAACTGTATTATATTTCTTTGTTGTAAAAATTATGTCTGCTATACTTCAATCCGTGTTTGTATACAGCTTTTATTCAACATTCAGAAGATTCAATTTAATTCATTTATTATTTCTTACATAATCTTACATATTATTTCTACATAAATTTAGAATGCATATTCATATGTGGATATAAACACATTTAGTTATTTGTTTTACATAATCAGTAAGTTAAATTTGACTTTCTTTAAAATGAAAATAAATGTGCATGCTTCTTTTTATATAGTTAAATTTAGGTTGCAATGTGTATAGACCATTTAATAATTTTAAAGTATTTTAATTTATTTCATTTACCATCTAACAGATTGTTGATGGAGATCAACATGAAAGGAAAATGTATAATTACATTTCCTTAAAAAATGTCATTACTAGTGAGAGACAACATTGATGACACAAAGAATTAATCATAACCATGATGTATATATTTCCCAGATATAAGAAGGCTGCCAGGAAGTTAGAATTGTGAACTTCATTTTTTTTGTACTTGAAGTATACAACCACTAGCAGTAAGTAAAAAAGGATTAAAATTTTTAAGATCAAATCATTTAAAAATATCATCCATAATTTTTATGTAGTAAAAATATAGGAAATGAATAACCAAGGAAGATTACTAAGTGGTAATCACAGGTACAAATGACCAAAAATATAGGTGATTCATTTCTGTGCTTTATGGTTGTACAGGAGAAAATAATGCCAAAAACTACAATAAAAAGACCAAAGATAATTAAAATAGAATCTATTTTTCTTCAAACCTACCAAATTTTATATTTTCTGTTTTTACATATGCTTTTTACATAATATATGCCAAAACATATATTATTGCTTTTTATCCTCCCACAATCACAATTAGTACAATGTAATTTATGATTTGATAAATTTACCCAATGTCCACTGTGTCTATTTATAGCAAATATCAATATTTGTGGCCTATTTAAAAATTACCTTCATCAATATAATAAATTATTATAAACAGTTGAATATGCTTCAGTAGTTTCTAATCCATTGTCTTGTTTAGCACCTAAAGAAGCTAAAGTCATTCTGTTGTGCTTATTGTAGCATTATAGTTAATGTTCTTCTCTGGCAGGTTAATCCTCTTGCAAAACTGTCTCATTTCTAATTACTAATCTACATTGTCTTAAAAAATATCCTGATTGTATTCACGAATTAACAAATTTTAAAATTAATTTGCCAAATTAAAAAACTACATGCTTAATATTTGCATTTGTCAACATATCACCTGGTTAATTCATAGGTAAAAAGGCTATCTTAATAAAAGTTAGTCTCATTCTAGAACAGCTGTGATGCTTCATATAGTCAGGTCTTCTTTGTAGAATTTTGTAGCTTTACTGTTCCTATAGAAATTCTATGAAATTATGGGGAATTTTATTCATAGGTGTTTTTGCGTTTCTGTTAAGAATATCAATTTTTATATTTGCATGTATCAAAGTTAGTACATTTATAAACTGACTACTATGACTATCTCTGGTTTTTCTTTTTACTCATTGTCAAGAGATTTTCTTTGGTTTTCTAGGAATATAATCTTTTTAGCCATAAATAATGTAATTTCTCTTTTCTGTTTCATCTCTTTGTTGATTGTTTTTATTGTATATGGGGTTGACATTAGTTTTCAATGATGTTAAAATATGGTGACATAAAGAAGCATCCTTGACTTTTTCTGACAATGACTATGTATGCAGGGACTCAATGTCAAACACCAAATTGGCTCTTAGTTTGAAATAAGTATGTTTACTCATATTGAATAAGTAACATTTTATAATAAAATGTTTTGAGAAAAATAAATAAAAGAGTAGTCAGCATATATTGAGAGTTTACTCTCAAGAATACTTTCCAAAGTTTATTTAACCTTCACATTACAGTATGAAATAGAAGCTATGTCTGCCACCTGGCAATAAGTACTTCTTGGATTAATGAAAAGGTAGAATACTATGAATAAAAATGAATATCCTCTGGCAGTGAAATGAAAATCAAGTATCGCAATCAGGATTATGACACAATGGAAAAGAAAATTTAGAAAATCACTGGAAAATCATTCACCTGAGGAGAATTTTAGTTTAAATAATCTTTGTCTCAGAGTACTAGTAATAGGTGACATTCCTAAGGACCATTTGCAAATGACTAGTCAGGTTCACACAGGCACACGACCCTGAGTTCTGCGTACATCTCCTGTTTTTAGAAGAGCACTATAATTAAGCCCATTCGGGCTTCACTTTGGCCTGAGTTCAGTTATGAACCTACACTCTGAAATTTGAGCAACTCACTTATCCCTCTATGCCTGTAAAATGGAGCTATAAATAACTATTTCATAGTCACTATGAAAAACAAAGTTTTTAAAATATCTACAAAAAAAGAGAAATAACAGAAGCTATTAGCTCCATCTATGTAAGAGGACATCGAGAGAAAAATTAAGTAAAAATAATTTGCCTAGTGCACACAGTTTGTAAGTGGTAGAATCAAGATTCAGGCTCAATTCCCTCAATATCTGAAACCTCAGCTTTTATCTTTAACCACAGAGAATTGATTCTCCCTCTCATTTCTTGGGTGGCTCAATGCTTCTTTCTCCCCCATAACACAAGAAGAGATGCCATTTCCAGTGCTAATACAATGACATTTCTTCATTCAATAATATTACTTGGGTGTGAAGAGAATGTCAGAAACATGTAAACATCTGAGGATACAAAGAGATTATATATACAAAGAAGGATGAATTTGAAATTCACGGTGGCCAAGACATGGAAACAACCTGTGTCCTTCCATAGATGATTGGATAAAGGAGATGTGTGCCACAGCCCGCTGCAGCAAGGGTGGTCGTGAGGCTGAGCGAGGGACTGAATAAAGGAGAGGACCAAATGCTCTGCTGGCATAAGGCAAGTTTATTGAGCAGTCTTCTGGCTTATATACAATCTTGAGTACATAGAGGACAAAGGAGAAGCCTTCTGGCACGTAGCTCACTTCCTTGACCTACAAAGTTTATCTCTTCCCTTAGAGTCCGGACGTTCCCAAGCTAACATACTTTCTGGGTACATGATGCACAGGCCAAAGATATGAGTTGATGGGAGAGGCGGCTAGTTTCTCAAGGGGTCAGAGAACTGTTACAACCCAAGATAGCCCCGAGGCCGGAAACCAGGCCCAGTCACCACACCCGCAGTGCTAGACCCTATCCTCGACCCCTCACAGGCCTCTTGGGCTCCAACATCTCCCCCTTTTTTATTTTATATAACATAGTGGAACTTCGTTTTTGGTCATATCCAATTTCTGCCGCTTTAGATCGACGTACAAGCCGTTGATTTGGCTTACAAACACGCTCAGAAACAAAAATCACAAACTAGACATAGAAACACAGACACTGACATAGCCGTAACAAACAAAGACTGACACCAGCACAGACAGAGTTTCTCCTCTCACACAAGCGAACCTAATTTCCTCTCACACAGGCGAACCGCGGTTCTCACGCATCCAAACCAAAAGTGACCTAGTCACTACTCCCGAGGGCGTCCCCTCCTTTGGGAGCCCCTGGGTGGACTTCCGGCAACGTCTTGCCCTACCACCTCAGGGTCAAACAGTATAGACTTCCAAACCAAATGCAAAAGAGGATCCTCGTTACTTACATTTGCTCGAGCAGCTCACATTCAAGGAGGAATTAAGACAGTTGGTTAAAATACAATCGTGACAGGTAAGATTATACATGGTATTCTGGACAAGCCGAAAATCCCCTGCAATAAACGCAAAGGGGTCGGGTACACAAGCTATGACAGATACATTTTTCTGGGTTCCGTCTACGGAGATAGCGTCTTGTGTTCCTATATGCATCCCAACTACTTGTCTCTTGGCTACGGTGACATATTGGAGGGAGGCAACAGCCTTCCAAAGCATAGTCTGATAGGTCCGATTATTCTTTGTCCATATTCCATACAGCAGGTTCATGGGCCTGTAGGCCCCTTCTCGGTAATCACTCCAGTCACAAATTCCTTGATCACAAACGGTATAGTTAAGATGGCAAACTCTCCATGCCGGGCCCCACTGGCTCTGAGAGGGCGTTCTCTGCTTGCATACCGGGATGTCAGGAGGAGGGGACCCCTGGCCAACAGTAGTGGTGCTCACATTTCTATGAAGATAAAGCATGTCCACACCCCAATGAGATCCATCAGTGAAATTACCATCCCAATCAGTATACCTGGAGATAAGGGTACAATTTCCTGGGGTCGAAGAAAAGCAAATGGGTTGAGTAGTAGACAAGCTGGTATAATTATACTTAGCTGACACGGGCAAGATATGCCCTGAAGATGGCGGGCCTAAGACCTGGGTATTGTTCACATAAACAGGCACAAAATCATTGTCCTCCCAAGTAACTGGATGCAGGACGGGAGGATTGGGAAGGAAGGCCCAATATTCTTCAGCCTTCACTTGAGTTTTCAGTATCCACAGGAGGCTCAAGATCAGCGCCAACTGCTGGAGTCTCCTGTGGGCTCTCCGGGGATGGGTGCTCCGGTTCCTCAGTGACATGGCCGTGAGTCTCCTTCGGAGCTTCTCTATTTTGCTCTTGGGCATGGCGGACACACCTCTCGGGCAACCACCGTGGGTACTCAGCGTCTGTGGGAAAAACACAAACATGCCCTCGGCCCCAAACTAGTACCGGGTCAGGCCCATGCCAAGACCCATCCATGGGGTCTCTCCAATATACTTGAGGGTAGTGCCGCATGCGCGGCCCCCAGTGCCTGTCCGCCACAGAGCGCCCATCCGAATCCATGGTCAAAAAATTTAAAACAAATAAGGAATGAGATACAAGCAGTTTTGGAGAGTGGGGGCTATACCATCGCCCCCCTTTTAGTTTAGCAAATTGTTGCTTGAGAGAAAGGTGCGCTCGTTCGATGACTCCTTGTCCTTGAGGGTTACGAGGGATACCTGTCTTATGGAGGATTTGAAAGGAACAGTAAAATGAAAATAAACTCATAACTATCAACACCCAAACCTAAAAAGAATACAAAAACAAAACAAACTAAACAAACAACTAGAACAGAAACAGAATCACAGAAATGGAGATCACATGGAGGGTTAGCAGTGAGGGAGTAGGAGGGGGACAGAGAGGGGAAAGGTACAGACAATAAGTAGCATAAATGGTAGGTAGAAAATAGACAGGGGGAGGTTAAGAGTAGTATAGGAAATGTAGAGGCCAAAGAATTTATATGTATGACCCATGGACATGAGCTAAAGCGGGTGGGGGAGGGGGGATGTGAGTGGGGTAAACAACCCTCCACAAGGGTTTAAAAGTGGGTAGTCAAGGTCACAGATACACTTTGATGTGGGCCCTTGCCCCTTTCACTGAGTCACAGCCACATGATATTTTTGATAATTGGTTGAGTGCTCCAGCCAGAAGACAAACCTCTTTTCCCAAATGGCCCACAGAGACATGTGGCAATTTGACTGAATCTTACCAATGTAACAGTAGAATTTTTTTGTTTGTTTGTTTATTTATTTTAGATTTTATTTATTTATCTTTAGAGGGGAAGGGAAGGAGAGAGGGAAAGAAATATCACTGTATGGTTGCTTCTCATGCGATCCCTGCTGGGAACTGGCCCCTGCTGGGAACTGGCCTGCAACCCAGGCATGTGCCCTGACTGGGAATCGAACCGCGATCTTTTGGTTTGCAGGCCCGTGCTCCATCCACTGAGCTACACCAGCCAGGGCTATGTAACAATAGAATTTTAAAGTGTAAGTGCTAAAAAAGATTGTTGTGGATGCCCTTTTATAAGGTTATAAACAGCTAAAGTAACCAAAAAAAGAAATTTTCTTAGAATAGGTATAAATGAAAACTTGCATGAAAAACAAAGTCAAGGCAAGAGGAGCATAGAATTTAGAATAAAAGGAAATTCAAGAGGGGAGAGTTAGGACAATGTGACTAAGGAGAGAGTGTAGTTAGATGTTAAGTTATTATTAAGAACTCGACTTTCAGGTTGCTTGGTGGGTCTTGGGCATGGATCCCCACCAGCCAGGTGGTGGACCAGTACTGGTCCAGGCCTATTAGTTACTGGGCTACACAACAAGAGGTGAGCTTGAATGTAATGTGTTTGAATCATCCAAAAACCATTTCCCCATCCCATTTCGTGGAAAAGTTGTCTTCCATGAAAACGGTCCCTGGTGCCAAAAAGGTTTGGGACCACTGGTCTAAGAGCATTTATGATATTTTTCATATAAATAAATAGGAAGACATATGATAAATGATGATAGACAAAAGATAGATGATTAGATAGATAGATAGATAGATAGATGATAGATAGATAGATAGATAGATAGATAGATAGATAGATAGATAGATAATAGTTGATAAAAGGTCTCTGCATGGAGGAATGATGACAGTTTGCCTTGAAGTGAGACTGGATAGACAGAGAGAAGTAAGGGAGCAGAAAAATGTGGTGAGAGCAGGAGTTTAATTAGGCAGCTGTAAAGAACTAAAGAGCTCCAAAGGATTTACATTGATCTAAACAAACAGTGAGCATAGAGATAAAGGGTCTAGATGCCAAGGTAAGGTGAAAAGGGAAACAATAGAATGTGGGCTTTCTCCACACCTGTTTTTCCCTTGTGTGAGCTGGATGGAACTGGCTCAGAGCCTGAATGGGACACTGGAGCCTTGTGGTGAAAGGAGCCACCCACACGCAGGGTCCCCACAGGCACTGTTACAGAGAAGGCATAAGCTTTTATTCTGTTTAATCTCTTATATATTTTGAGATCTATTCATTACTATAGTATTTGATATCTTCTACTGCATGACTTATTATTTTTTTCCAAGGTATTGAGTAGACTTCCTTCAGAGAAATTACTGAGTATTGAGTGGTTATGGATGAGGGAGAGCTAAGAGTGTCAAGGGTGATACCTGAAGTCCAGAGCAATTTTATTGATTACTCTTGAACACCATCAATTTCCCCTTAATTTAAAAAATTTTTAAACTTATTATTATATCAATACAATGTTTCAAACATTTAAAAATAGACAGATACAATACAATTCTTATTTATATTCTATATTGCATGTGCATATATTTTAACATACGTGTTTTATATTATGTAATTTATGTACTTCAGTTCAATTGCATAACCACTCCAAATTACTGTAACAATGCACTGTGCTGTACTCTTTAGCTAATTCAAAAAGGAGACAAACATACAGCTTGATATCAATTCTACATTAATCAAGCCTCTTACTTCTCCCACCAGAACCCTTGTTCTGAATCAAAATTCAGTCCTTCTATAAAAGTCTCAGGTTTCAGGTTCATAATTCTGGATGACTTTATCTATTTCCATAACTTTGCCTATCAACTCCACTCTCAGATCCATGCTCTGTTAATGTTACTCCAAAGTTTTGTATTCCTCATTCTTCTCTTTATTTGGATATCTCCTTTAAAACAAGATCAGGAGGGACTAGCTTTTCTTTTTTTTTATTTTTATTGATTATGCTGTTACAGTTGTTCTATTCCCCCCTTCATTCCCCTCCACCCTACCCCTCCATCCCCACCATTACCCCCCCTTTAGTTTATGACCAAGTGTCTCAATTCCTTTAGATTCTATATTTCCCATGCTATTCTTGCCCCCCCCACCTATTTTCTATCTACTGTTTATGCTACTTATTTTCTGTACCTTCTCCCCCCTTCTCCTCCTCCTACTCCCCTGTTGCTAACCCTTCTTGAGATCTTCATTTCTGTGTTTACACTCCTGATCTAGCTGTACTTTTAGTTTGCTTTCGTTTTAGGTGTGGTTGTTAATAATTGTGAGTTTGTTGTCCTTTCACTGTTCATGTTTCTTTAACTTCTTTTTCTTAGATAAGTCCCTTTAACATTTCATATAATAAGGGCTTGGTGATGATGAACTCCTTGAATTTGATCTTATCTGAGAAGCACTTTATCTGTCCTTCCATTCTAAATGAAAGTTTTGCTGGATAGAGCAATCTTGGTTGTAGGTCTTTGGTTTTCATGACTTGGAATACCTCTTTCCAGCCCCTTCTTGCCTGGAAGGTCTCTTTTGAGAAATCTGCTGACAGTCTGATGGGGACTCCTTTGTAGATAACTGTCCCCTTATCTCTTGCTGCTTCTAGGATTCTCTCCTTCATTTTAATCTTGGGTAATATAATTATGATGTGCCTTGGTGTGTTCCTTCTTGGGTCCAACTTCTTTGGGACTCTCTGAGCTTCCTGGATTTCCTGGAAGTCTATTTCCTTTGCCAGATTGGGGAAATTCTCCTTTATTATTTGTTCAAATAAGTTTTCCACTGGTGGCTGTGCCTTTCCCCATTCTGGTACCCCTAGGATTCGGATGGTGGAGTGTTTAAAGATGTCCTGGAGGTTCCTAAGACTCTCCTCATTTCTTTGAATTCTTGCTTCTTGACTCTTTTCTGTTTGGCCATTATTTGCTTTCTTCTGGTCCACTCCATTGATTTGAGTCCCAGTTTCCTTTTCATTGCTATTGGTTTCCTGTGCAATTCCATTCATTTCAATTAGTTTCGCCTTTATATATTTGTCTAATTTGTGGCTATAATCAACCAGTTCTGTGAGGATCCTGATGACCAGTGTTTTAAACTGTGCGTCTGAGAGTTTTGCTATTTCTTCATCGCTTAGATTTATAGGCTCTGGGGCTTTGAGATCTTCTTGAGCCATTTTTGGTCTGTTCGGGTCCTTTAAGTGTGAGAAGCGGCGCCTTGGACTTCCAGGTCGCTGGGTTGTGACGCTATATGTGGGGGCATGGTCAGAGTGGGGAAATGGCAACCCCCTCGGCTGTTTCCTGCTGCTGGGTGAGGAGCAGTGGCTTAGGTGGTTCGCCTGGGCTGGGCCACTCAGAGTCGCTGGGTTATGACCCTGTATATGGAGGTGGGGTCAGAGCAGGGAAATGGCGGTGCCCTCCCTGCTGCTAGCTGTGGGGACCCGCTGGGTTCCGGTCCAATGGCCCACTCCCTCGCTTGTCTATCTGCGCATAAATGCGCAACCACAGTCAACCCGCAGCCCTGCTCCCCTGCTGTCTCCCCGCGGTCGCTGGCTTGGTTGCTCGCTCAGTCGCTCACTAGGTCCAACCCTGTACCTGGATTCAGTGCACATGGATTCCGTGCACCTGAGTCCGTCTGACCGAGTTTTCCTGTGCAACCCCGCTTCACCAGCGGCTGGTTTCGTCCCTTACCAGTCAGGCTGAAGAATTTGTTGTTAACAGACTTCCGAAAGGTTCAATTTTCCTTGTTCTGGCTGTGTTTTCTGTTGCTAATATTTAGTTGTCTCTAAACTTGGTTGTGTGAGAAGGCACGGCTTATCCACCTATGCCTCCATCTTGGTGGAAGTAGGGACTAGCTTTTCTTAAATTACATTCTTGTAATTTAAGGTCAAACTAATTACATTCTTGTAATTAAAAGGTCAAACTAATTTTTCTTTCAGTAGCTCAACTTCAAAACCTACAAGACACCTTCTTGTTTTAAACCCCTTCTCTGGTCATTCTAATATCTGGCTCACCTCATGGCTGGTCTCCATTAAATGTCTTTTTTTCTTACATCATAATTAAAATGGCAAAATTCCAAGACAAAGAGAGAATCTTAAAAGCAGCAAGGGAGAAACAAGAAGTAACATACAAGGGACCCTGATAAGGCTAGCAGCTGACTTCCCAAGGGAAACACCAGAAGCCAGAAGGGATTGGCAAGAAATATTCCAAGTATTGAAAAACAGAGGCCTGCAACGGAGACCACTCTACCTAGCAAGGCTCTCAATTAAAATGGAAGGCAAAATAAGGAGTTTCCCAGGCAAAAGGAGGCTCAGAGAAAACACTCCCTTCAAATCACTTCTGCAAGGGATGCTAAAGTGTATGCTTTAACAAAAGGAGGAAAAACAGTGAAAGAGAAAGAAACAAAGGTACAAAGGGAGTAAAATGGCAATGAATAAGTACCTATCAAGAAGAACCTTAAATGTAAATGGTTTGAATGCTCCAATCAAAATACCATATGATCTCACCTTTAACAGGAAGCTAAACAACAAACCAAACAAGCAAGCAAAATAAAAACAAAGACAATGAAATATAAAACAGGGGGACAGCGACCAAAGGGAAGAGGGGAGGGAATTTAAGGGGAGAAAAAGGAGAGATTTAGAGGAACAAGTATAAAGGACACAGGGACAATAACTAAGGGGGGTGGAAATGGGAGGGAGGTGGGGAGCATGGGGCAGGATGGGCTGGGATGGGAGAAATACACAGAAAACTGTACTTGAAAATAGTTAAATAAAAATTTTTAAAAAGATATAGAGTAGGTGAATGGATAACAAAACATGACCCACATATACATTGCCTACAAGAGACCCACCTCAAAACCAAAGACCTACACAGACCGAAAGGGAAAGTTTGGAAAAAAACATTCCAAGCAAATGGACAAGGAAAAAACCGAGGGTAGCAATACCCATATCACACAAAATAGACTTCAAAACAAGGGCCATGAAAAGAGACCCAGAAGGACACTTCATAATACTCAAGGGAAAAATACATCAAGAAGACATAAACATTATAAATATACATGCACCCAACATAGGAGACCCAAATATATAAGGAAAACCTTGGAAAACTTCAAGAAAGAGATAGTACCACAATTATAGAAGGGGATTTTAACACCCCACTGTCAAAAATGTACAGATCTCCCAAACAAAATACCAACAAAAATATTGGGGAATTAAACAATGTCCTAGATCAAAGAGACTTAATTGGTGTATATACAACTTTTCATCCCAAAGAAGCAAAATACACATGCTTTTCAAATGTACATGGAACATTTCAAACACAGACACATGAAAGGACACAAAACAAACTGCAATAAATTCCAAAAAAAATAAAATCATATCAAGCATTTTCTCTGATCACAAGGGACTAAAACTCAACACCAACATCAAAGAAAAAATTAAAATACACTCAAACTCATGGAGATTGAATAGCGTACTATTAAACAATGAATGGATCAAGAATGAGATCAAGGAAGGAATCAAAAAGTTTCTGTAAAGAAATGAAAATGAATGCACAACAACCTAAAACTTATGGGACACAGCTAAGGTGTTCCTGAGAGGAAAGTTTATAGCAATACGAGCCTACCTAAAAAGGATAGAAACATTTCAAATAAACAACCTAACCCTATACCTACATGAAATGGAGGAACAATGATAAAGACAGTGCAAAGCAAGTAGAAGAAATGCAATGACCAAGATCGGAGCAAAATTAAACAACATAGGAACTACAAGAACCATTCTAAGAATAAATAAATACAGAAGCCGGTTTTTTTAAAGAGATAAACAGAGGGAAGGGAATTTAAGGGGGGGAAAGGGGAAGGATTTTGAGGAGCAAGTGTGAAAGACACAGGGATGAGGACTAGGGGGGGAGGAAGTGGGAGGGAGGTGGAAAGACGGGGCAGGGGGGCTGGGATGGGAGAAATAAAAAACTGTACTTGAAAAATAACTAAATAAAATTTAAAAAATAAAAATAAAGAGATAAACAAAATCAATAAGCCTTTAAGCAGACTTATCAAGAAAAAAGAGAAAGGACCCAAATAAACACAATCAGAAATGAAAAAGGAGAGATTACAACTGATACCACAGAAATACAAAATGTAAGAAATTATAGTGAAGAACTAGAGCTATATGCCAAGATATTTGAAGACCTAGGTGAAATAGATAAATTTCTAGAAAATTATAATCTTCCAAAAGTGAATGAAGAAGAAGCAGAAAGCCTGAACAGTACTGAGTTGACCAAATTGAAGAAGTAATAAAAAAAAATCCACCCCCCCTACAAAAGCTCTGGACAGGATGGTTTCACAGGAGAATTCTACAAAGCATTTCAGGAAGAGCTAACCCCTATCCTTCACAGATTATTTTTTAAAAATCCAAGAAGACAGAAGACCTCCGGACTCCCCCCAGACTCTTTTTATGAAGCCAGCATCATCCCAATCCCAAAACCAGATAAAGATATAGCAAAGAAAAAAACTTTAGGACAATATCACTGGTGAACATAGATTCTAAAATCCTCAACAAAATATTGGCAAACCACATCCAGCAATACATTAAATAGATCATACACCATGATCAAGTGGGATGCATCCCAGGGATGCAAGCATGGTACAATATTCATAAATCAATAAACCTAATATATCACATAAATAAAAGTCAAAAATCACATGATTTGCAATGGATGTAGAAAAAGCATTTGATAAGGTACAGCACATATTTATGATTAAAACATTCAGCAAAGTGAAAATAGAGGAACATTCTTCAATATAATACAGGCCATCTATGAGAGACCTCCAGCAAACATCATACACAATGGGCAAATCAAAAACATTTTCCACCAAGATCAGAAACAAGACAAGGATGCCTGCTTTCCCCCCTTCTGTTCAATATAGTATTGGAAATCCTAGCCACCACAATCAGACAAGAAAAAGAAATAACAGGCATCCAAATTGAAGGGAGGAAGCAAAACTGTCATTACACATGACATTATAGTGTACATAGAAAATTTTATAGGCCCCACCAAAAAACTACTCAAACTAATAAGTGAATTCAGTAAAACAGCAGGATACAAAGTCAATATTCAGAAATCAAAGGTGTTCTTGTACACCAAAAATGAAATATCAGAAAGAGAAATCAAGAAAAAAAGTCCCGTTTGATAAAGTAACAAAAAATATATAGTACCTAGGAATAAACCTAACTAAGGAGCTAAAAGACCTGTATGCAGAAAACTACACAACACTGAAGAAAGACATTAAGGAAGATACAAAGAAATGGAAGGAAGTCCCATGCTCATGGATTGGAAGAATTAACATCATCAAAATGGCCATACTACCGAAAGCAATTTGTAGATTCAATGTGATCCCTATTAAAGTACCAGTGACATATCTTACAGGTATAGAACAAACATTTCAGAAATTTATATGGAACTCTAAACAACCCCAAGTAGCTGCAGCAATTTTGATAAAGAAGAACAAAGTAGGAGGGATCATGATGCCTGATATTAAACTGTATCACAAGACCACTGTAATCACAGCCTGTACTGGCATAAGAATATACACATACACCAATGGAACAGAACAGAGAGCCCAGAGATAAACCCAAGCCTCTATGGTCAATTAATATTTAACAAAGGGGGCAGAGGCATAAAAAGGAGTGAAAACAGTCTCTTCAACAAATGGTCTTGGGAGATCTGGACAGCTATATGCAAAACAAAGTGAAACTGTATTACCAACTTAGACCATATACAAAAAAATTCAAGGTGGATAAAACCTTAAATAGCAGTTGTGACACCATAAAAGTCCTGGAGGAAAACATCAGCACATAAATCTCAGATATCCCATGCTGCAATATTTTCACTGATATTTCCCCTACAGCAGGGGAAATAAAGAGGAAAATAAACAACTGGGATCTCATTCAAAAGAAAAAGCTTCTGCACAGCTAAAGAAAATAGCGTTAAAATTAAGAAGAGAACCAATCATAGGGGAAAACATATTTGCCAATGATACCTCATACAAGGTTATGCTCTCCAAAACATATTAAAAACTCACAAGACTTAACTCCAAGAAGACAAACTACCTAATTAAAAAATGGGCAAAGGACTTGAACAGACACTTCTCCAAGGAGGACATACAGAGGACCCAAAGACATATGAAAAGATGCTGATGGCACAGCATCACTAGCCATCAGAGAGATGCAAATTAGAAACATAATAAGATACCACTTCCCACCAGTGAGAATGGCCAACATAAACAAATCAACAAACAGCAAATGCTGGAGAGGATATGCAGATAAGGGAACCCTAGGGCACTGTTGGTGGGAATGCAGACTAGTGCAGCCACTGTGAAAAACAGTATGGAGTTCTCTCAGAAAGTGAAAAATGGAACTGCCTCTTGACCTGGCAATTCCAATGCTGGCATTATACCCTAAGAACCCTGAAACACCAAACCAAAAGAATCTATGCATCCCAATATTCATAGCAGCACAATTTACAATAGCCAATTGCAGGAAGCGACCTAAGTGCCCCTCTTTAAGTGAGTGGATAAAAAGCTATGGTACATTTACATGATGGAATACTATGCAGCAGAAAGAAAGGAGGAGCTCCTACCATTTGTGACAGCATGGATGGAACTGGAGAGCATTGTGCTAAGTGAAATAAGCCAAGCAGTAAAATACAAATACTCACCTTTAAGTGGAACCTAATCAACAAAACAAACAAGGAGGCAAATTATGACCAGAGACATTGAAATTAAGAACTGACAGACCAGAGGGGAAAAGGGAGGGGATAATGGCAGGGAAAGTGTGAAGAGTTTACAGGAACATGTATGAAGGACACATGGACAAAAACAGGGCAGGGTGGAAACAGAAGAGGGAGGTGGACGTGCCTGGGGTGGTGAGGAGGGGTGGAGAAAAAGGAAGAAAACTATAATTGAACAACAATAAAATTCAGAAGTATTGAATACACTAAAATAAATAAAGTAAAAACTGGAAACTAAAATACATATAGATATATTAAAAAGACATTGAAATTAAGAACAATCTGACAGTAACCAGAGGGGATGTGGGAGGGAATAAAGTAGTAGTGGGGGGAAGGGTTTTCAGGAACAACTACAAAGTGCACATGGTTAGAACCAAGAAGGGGTGGGATCAGGGGTTGGTGGTAGAGATGACTGCAGTGGGAGGAATGGTGGGAGAGGGTGCTCTCTGTACTTGAACAACAATGAAAACACAAAAAATTACAATAATAAAATAAAAATTTTTAGATTGAGAATGACTCTTTTATTGCAGTTTCTGTATATGTCTAGTATTTTTATTGATTCCTAGGCATTGTGAATATTATATTATGCATTTTGTTTTATTTTCTTTAATGTTGGGGTTTTGTTGGTATACTTGTTTGTTTCAGCAGGCACAAAACTTGGATTAAATAAAACTAAAAACTCTTTTTGGGAGACGGTCACTCAAACCTCAATTAAACTCTTCGTCCTTAGCTGGAACCCATTTTATGCACAAGTGATTCAGGGGTCATTAAAGTGAGAAAATTTGGGCTGGAAATATTTAAGAAACTTGCACACAGGTTCACACAGGTAGAATTCAATCCCAGCTACCTGACTCCAGTCTTTAAATAATTTGCAATATTTTGTCACCATGCTATACCTCTTCAGATATAGGACTCAAAAAAAAAAAAAAGATAAAGGGGCCTTCGGAGGGGTTGATATGGTCAAACTATGGAAATATGGTTGAATTTGAGCTCTCTTTATGTTTTACTTCTCCAGATTCTAAGCAAAGAAGAAGGAAGTGGTATAGAAAAAACTTGGTACAGATCATTTTTCTTGTTCCAGCACCTGTATTATTCTCTTCCCAATTTCTGTCCATTCAGCTGTTCCAGTTGCCACTCCACTTTAGTGAGTGAATTCTGAGTATCAAACACCAATGTTCCAAGTCATGTTGTATGTTCTTATATGACCAGTTCTCTCTTTTCCTTTTGCTTGTGGTAGAAAAAATATTAAACTGGACTTCTAGGATGAAAGTGCGTGGTTATTGTATTGAATAAATGCAGTAATATATTTAAACCCGTAGATTATTTATTTAAGGGTATATCATACAAGCACTTCTAGAACACACAAGGAAGTGGCTGCTGTCCCAGGGAGACCCAAGAATGACCCATATTCCCAAGTTGGTGGGTCTCACATTCTGTGCTTCTTTAATTCTCTGTGTCCTTGGTTACATAAACTTGGAGCAGAGGGGCAATTATGTGATCATTTCTCCAAGATTAAAAAAGTGATTTCATTTGCTGAGTGTCTTTTAGCTTTCACCTGCCCCATAGATTTGTCCATGAAACACCTGCAAGGACAACATTCAGCTTGCTTACATCTGCCATGATGAGGAATACCCTGATCCTACTCCTGATCTCCCCAGACCAAAAGGCTACATATTGTACAAGTGGGGCTACACCAACAAAGCTTCAACCTGAACTAGGATCATTGTGTCAAGAAGAAGACAAGATGGTAAGGAACTCTCTGAGCCAACAGTGGCTCACCCCATCTGGCCCTTTTTTATGTGCTTCAGGCCTCTATCTGTGCCTCTCTGAAAAGTTCCTGAAAGATATCACAAAGCTAAATGAATCGACCAAAACAATTTAGCTGCTCTTCTGGTGAATGAACTGCTAGCATCCCACTGGGGTCAGAGAAGTGTCATAGGTCCCTAACTCATTAGCCTCTCTTGGACCAGCTCACATCAGGGACGCCACACTGTGCTCTCAGTCCTCTTGGGTTTTGTGTACTTCACAGAATTAATTATCTTTGATTTAACAGATCTTGAGAATGGCCCAACCTACAGCTAAGAATAGCAGAATTTTCATTCCCAGGACATTGATGAAATTACAAGAATGCCATTCTCATGGGTTGTGTGAACAAGTAAAAGAGGCAGACACTAGCAGCGTATTCTGACATGCATAGAAAAGGGATGTTATCTGGCTGTTATCTGGCGCCGTTTGGTGTTCTGTGAATGTATCTTCCCAGTATGACATATACTGGCATGATCACAATCTTAACACGCAGTTCTTGTCCTTTTTTCTCAGAATGAACAAAAATAAAAAGCTGTCTAATACTATGAGGCAAAAAAGAAAAAGAAATTTGAACAGGTGTAGTGATTGCAAGAGTCATTATTCAACACATTCAAGCGTGAAGCATATTTCCTTTTCATGCCTTTAAATGGAGTTCCTGTCACCTTCTTCTAGCCATCCCCTGCTGGAGAGATGTGGATGAAGTAGAAAGAAACACCCTCAGCAACTGGAAAAAAAACAACCAGGTAAGGACTAGGATACATGATACATGACCCATTCTGCTTCTTTTTTCTCCCTCTTTTTCCTTTGCCCATTCTACCCTATGGTCTAATGCAAGCCTATCTTTCACAAATAGTTCTATTCCAACAATGATGATACCATGCAGCTTAAGTGACCAGAAGAGGCAGAGGCCCATGTCCATTAAATCTTACTGACAATGAGAGACACATGCTATCAGGAGAACAGAGCACAAGAATCAACAGTGACTTCTCTTCAAATAATTCCACAATGATTTCTTTCAACCTCTAGCCTTTGCAGGAGACACACATGCACTCACACAGATGCACAAAATGGGAACAGCACACTCATGGCCTCACATGCATTTAGGGATTAAAAGAATGTGACTGCAACCAAACTAATTTCTCTGCTGTTTATGGAATCTCCAGAAGAGAGAGGCTGCTTTATTCTGCATTGTCTTTTATTTTGTACGGTTTAGATTTATTTTTCAATAAGTAGTATATTCACATGGCTTAAACTTCTCACTATATTGTACACCTAAAACTAATATAAACAATACAAGATGATATATATTAACTTACTTTTAAAAAAACAACGTGAGAAAAATGTATTAAAAACTGCACATGAAAATATCCCTCCCTCTCTTGTGTCTCATCCACCCAGTCGCCATACATATAACAAGTAACCAGTGTTACTAGCTTCCTGTTTACTCTCAAAATTTTTTCTTGTTTATGCTATTACAGTTGTCCCCACTTTTCCCCCAGTTGACCACCTCCACTTAGTTTCTTGTCCCCCCACCTTAGGCCATCACTACACCATTGTCCATGTCCATGGGTCCTGCATATATGTTATTCGACTAATTTTTAACAAACATACTAATAAATAAAATATATATTATTTTGGGAGGTGGAACTAAAATGTTTATGTTTGGAATAAGCATGGGAATAGTAATAGGAACAGGAACAAATATTCCCAAATATGGGAATTTTGTAATCACTCAGTTCCCCACCAACACCTTCTCCCTCTGTTTTTACCCTGGTAGCTTTCACTTCTTTTCTCTGGATGTTTCCTCATCAGTGGGAAACACAGGTCTTCTCAATTGCACTTCCATTTTCAAACTGAACCTGAGTCTAGGAAGCATCCGAGTGAATTTCACCAAAAATTATTATTGACCGCAGAAATTTATATGTTAAAACAGCCCACAGCTAATATAAAATCTAAGAGCAAGTTTTTTTTTGAATTGTAGAAATTATAGTTTATGATAAACCTGGAAAATGCCCCCTGCCCTAACAGAAAAAGGAAGGACACTGCATTGAATGAGTTTGATGTTTTGATAGAGTACTTTGTATTTGTAATGTGAAACATGTCCTAAAGTTGGGACTAAACTGTAGCAAACAAGGAAAGAAAGGAGGATGTGAGGTCTCTGGTCTGTGACTCAGGGAGCTAAGAGGGAAAGCTTGTGGGGGAATGAGGGCTGAGGTTTCTGTGTCTGCTGAGCCAGAAGTGGTCAAGAGACAAGTTTGGGGAGAGTGAAGACTCTGAAAACTTTTGATCTGCCTTAGTCAATAGACCTTCTGTCCTGAGTGAGGGAGAGGTGACAGTCAGCTTCAGGGAGTGGAAAAGACAAGAGCTACTGAGGCCAGAAAACTATAGAAATGATTGTATTCATAAGGGCCATTGGGGGAGGTCAACCAATGGAGCCATGTACTGAACCCCACTAGTCCATCCACTACACCTAGAGCTAGCTCTATGGGATATAGAGAATACAACATCTAATGAACACAGGCCCTGAATAGTGTGGAGACCCTTGGGAGAACATGGGGGATACACCATCTATTATGATCATATCTGGGCCAGTTGCACACAAGTGGATGATCTTGGGGATTTTAGCTGCTAGTAGACAAGACATGGTGATTTATGGAGACCACATGGAGTGTGGAGAGCATGAGTCTTGGAACTAAATGACTGAGACTAGATCCAGTTCTGCTCATGCTGGATGTGATCATCCATTTTTCTATTGTGGGTAATGTTCTTTACCTGTAATTATTAAATAATTAATAAATTAATATTTACTTAAAATTATTAATTACTTCTTTAAGAATATTAATTATTTCTATAATGTATGTTAAAATCAGCTTTTCACTTTTTTGCTTGATTTGTTTTTACTTTGTGTGTGACTTTTCCCATTAATAGGAGGAAATTTTAATTCAATTTGATGAAACCAATTTTCTTTTCCATTATTATTCCTTCCATTCTTTTTAATTAGAAAGGCCACCCTTGTCCTGATATTAAATAACTATTGTGCTTTATTTTCTTCTGATTGCTTTGCAGTTATATCTGTAGATCTAATGTGTTTAGTTACCTGAAATTTATTCAACAAACATGTGAAGTATAAATCTAAATGAATTTTCTACGAAGAGTAAACTAGCATGTCCTAGTACCATTTGTTCAATCCCTATCCCCTTTCCTACCACTTGGCAATTCTGCCTTTAGCAGAACAAAAACTGATGTGTATTGTGCTCTGTTTCTGGGCTTCCTATTTTTGCCTTTGATAAAGTTTTTAATGAGAGGAGAGCAACAGGCAACATGCCCCTTGGTGTATACAGACAAGAAGGAGACAGTTTGGTGAGAGATATCTGTGGTCAGTGAGCAAATAGGACACAAGATGTCATTGTCACCCAGAGAGTGGTCATTTCTGGGGTGCAAATAGGGCTGACAGATTCATAGGACATATTTTACTTTTGAGGGAAACAATTAATTAGCACAGGGTGGGAGACTGATTCTTTGGGTCAATTCCTCAGCTGAAACACTGTTCCATTCCCAGAATTTTACCCACTAAGAGTGCATTTGCTTTGTTTGACACCTTTATGTTTCTGTAACCATGTTTTCTACATATTCCTATGGCCATGACTCCATTAAATCAAAGCTACATGTCAGCCTACTAATATAAAGCTTCAGGCTGTTTCCTATGCCCATTGTTACCTCTATCCAACTTTACTGTCTCTACTTTCTATTCTAATAGGGTTTTTTATTCACATGCTAGACACTTGCCAAGTATCTATGTTGTATCGGGTTCATGGTTAATGCTTAATTTGAAAGATGAACAAGACAGGCAATTTCTCTGCCTACTCTCAAGTAGGCTCAAGTAGGCTCACACCAGTGAGAGTATTGAAGAAAAAACACAAATAAGTCAATAGTCGCCATCTAGAGGGACACCTTCTCTGATCGGGAAGGCACAGGGCATGAGGGGCATGAACCTGAGTTTATTGTAATTGGATATGTCAGAGAGGGCTTCCTAGAAGAAGTAGCATATAAGCTGATGTCTCAAAGTTAGCTAGATAGATGAATGAGAGAGGAAAGAGCATTTCAGCTGAAGGAAATAGATGAGCGCAGTCTTAGGATGGATTAATGTCATAAGCTTCACATGAATACTACAAGAGTTATGCCAACAAACACCTCCAGCCTAGCCCTAAAATGTGTGCATTAGGTTGATGCTTATATAATAATGTTTAAAATACAAACAAACAAATGCTCTCCCATTAAAAACAAATCTTTGGTTTCCCACAGCACCAAACACAGATACTTGCTAATATTCCCTTAAACTACACAAAACTGTCATTTTTATAATTTCCAAGCAGTTAAACATTGGATATTTCATATGATTCCACCTTATACAAGAAGATCAACATTGGCATGTTGAGTAACTTTCAGAGTTCACAATCCAGGGCTTATCAATCAACCTTATTCAATTATCCCTCCTTTATGCTTACAGATATATGGGATGGGAAAACCTGACCAGCATCTCTGAATTTTTCCTGCTGGGGCTCTCAGAGCAGCCAGAGCAACAGGAGGTCCTCTTTGGGCCGTTCCTGTCCATGTACCTGATCACAGTGGCAGGCAACCTCCTCATCATCCTGGCCATCATCACTGATGCTCAACTCCACACACCTATGTACTTCTTCCTGGCCAACCTCTCTCTCAGTGACACTGGTCTTGTGTCCACCACAGTCCCCAAGATGCTGGCAAACATATGGATCCAGAATCAGCTCATCTCATATGCAGAGTGTCTATCACAACTATACTTTTTTATACTGTTTGGAACACTGGAGACATTCCTTTTAGCAGTTATGGCCTATGACCGCTATGTAGCCATATGCCTCCCACTCCATTACACCATGGTCATGAGCCCTGGGCTCTGTGTCCTCCTAGTGTCTGCATCCTGGATCATGAGTGGCCTCTCTTCCCTCATACACACACTGTTGGTGAACAGCCTGTCCTTCTGTGCAGAGAACAATATCCCACACTTCTTTTGTGACATTAACCCTCTTCTGAGACTATCCTGCACAGACCCCTTCATCAATGAGATGGTGATCTTCAGCATTGGAGGTCTCACAGTCCTGGTGTGTGTGCTTTGCCTGATTATCTCTTATGCATATGTTTTCTCAACAATCTGGAAGATCCCCTCCACTCAGGGTAAGCAGAAAGCCCTTTCTACCTGCAGCTCTCATCTCTCTGTGGTCTCTCTATACTTTGGGACTTCCTCTTCTGTTTATTTCAGTCCCCCCTCAACCTGCTCAGCACCAAAGGGTGCAGTTGCATCAATGATGTATGCAGCAGTAACCCCAATGCTGAACCCATTTATCTATAGCTTGAGGAACAGAGACATCAAATCTTCCCTGAGAAAGCTAATTTGGGTTAGGAAAATTTATTCCCCTCGGTGGTAGTGACTTCACATCCAGTACAGGGGTCTGCCATCAGGTGTACTTACCACAAGTAAGCAGTGAAGAGCAAGAGAGGGAGAGAAAGTGAAAATCTACTTCTAGGATCTGTGATCTGAACTTGAAATTTTCATTCCTAACCTATAAGAGTGCATCAGAACAAACTCATTTTCACATCAATATTTTCAGCTAAAGTTCTTAAAACCATAATATTTTAAAGTCATAGCTACCCTGGTATATAATGTAATAAAGGATGTGCTTAAAAACTTTTGAGACAACAGGTAACAAAGGAATGGCCACCAGGAATATCTGGTTGTGTTGTTATATGTGGTTGAGAATAAACTCCAGGAAAGATAGCTTTCATCCCTCATCATTGTGACTTGGATACCTTGTGTTCCTACCAATAGTGCCTTTTATACTGGGACTCTCCATGTGTGCCACCCCCATGCTGAAAGAACAAAAGCTAGGACTGGGAAGGATATGATGGATTATATAGATTGACCTGCTTTCATATTTTACCAATCACCCTAGAACCCCATCACTCTTAACATTTTCATGTCATGTGAAAATCTTCATTTTTAGTTTTGGGAAAACTTTTCCAAGTTAATTTTACCTTAGCTGCCCCAATGCTTACCACTTGGCAAAATGCCTGATCCTCTGAATATGTTCTATACACCACTGGCATGACTATAATCATACAGTTAGGGGCCAGGAAAGAATGGTTTTATGAACACTTCACAACTGCTTACTAGAGTCATTGACACCCCCTCCTAGAAGTTCTCTAGTCCCCAGTCTCTTCTCATTCCACCTGTTCTGCACACCACAATCAAACTGATCTCCAAAGAATTTGGTTGCTTATATCACCATGACTCTCATCCTATTAGAAGACTCCAGTAGCTCTCTACTACTGGCAGAATAAAGTTCAAACCATTCTTCCTGTTGTTCAGGTCCACCATTACCAGTTCACAACTTATATGTCCACAGTTAACATACTCTGTCCAATATTCCTCCCAAGATCAACTTAGGCCAATATTTTCATAATGTATTGATTATTATTGATGGTTACCAAAAAAGTGAGGTCAGCAAAAGTTGTTGGAAAGATGAGTCAGTAAAAGTTGGGGGAAATATATATATACAATAAGGTACACCATGACCAATTAGATTCTGTAAGAAAATAAAAGTCTACTACTGAGTGGTGTTTTTCATTCTTGTCCATTTCCCTTTAAGAATCTGGTTGCACACTACAGTGACATAGGTTGTGATTACTGCAGATAACATCTCACCAGTGGAAGTCAGCTGTGGATAGCCAGCTCACCTGCTGGCTTTACTTACCTTAAAGAAGGCTCACACACTCCTTCTGACAATAACAAGTAGTGTAGCAAAGCAGTAGACAGCTAGAGTTAGACTGAAGCAAGTTCAATTTTTGGCTTTGCCACTTGTAAGCTGCATGATCCTGTGAAATTACTTAACCTTTCAAAGCAAGTATAACCCACCTTATTGTGTCATCAGGAAATAGAGTTTGAATAAAATATGTGAAACATTGTTGTGATGATTTAAATATGCATGTAAGCAGGTAAATGGTTTATTCCTTACCAAGGTGAAATTTTAAAACCTTTGACCAATATGTATCTCTCTATTTTCCTCACTTCCCTGCCCTGGTAAACACCATTCTATTCCCTGCATCTGTGAATTTCACATGTGTTCAGACCTAGTGAAATCCCCCAAACTCCATTGTTCATGGCATCAGAGGGTCCCAGGCCAGTAGCAACATTGTCATTACACAATGAGCAGAAACATGCAGGAAAATTTCCACCTTGGCCACAGCTGAAATCAGAAGAATCACTGAATAGGATATGACTTCCACATCGGCTCTGTGTGCTGTATAGTCTACTTCATAGAGTTGTTGTGAGGATGGTTAGGGACTCTGAGCTGCAAGGTTCTTAGCACATTCCTGTGTCTGTAACAAGCACTCATAAGTCTTACCAGTTGGTATGTTGATATCTTGTTGAACTTCTATTAGTATCTTAATGAATATTGGTTCATTAATAATCTTCACAGCAATATTCTGTGATAGAAAATATGCTCATTTTACAGATGAGGAGATTGAGGCCCAGAAGGGTGCAGCACCTCCTACAAATTCAAACTCATAACCAGAGAAGCAAGTCTATCTACAGTGCATTTCCAGCTGCATCAGTCTTCTCTGGTGGAAAAGGAGAGGTCACTGTCCCTGGGGGGATGGGGAATGTGGAATTACTGGTGAGTACAGGACATGGAGGAACACACTCCTTCATCTTCCCTCATCTTCTGTTTGTGAATCTGTGACCTTCACAAGACCTCTCCATCTCTAAGGATCTGTCCTACATGATCATATGTTAGCCCCCAGGTGGCCTTCTAACTTTATAGAGCTCTTTACCACCCCTTCAGGCACCATCAAAGGAGCCCAGGAGACACAGTCCCAGGCCACCCCCAAACAAGGCTCTGAAGGGGAGGCACCAGATTCCTGAAAACTCATAGGGACGTGGGCTTGAGGAAGGCTTTTCCCTCTTGTCTCTCTCCTGGACTTTCCCCCACCCCACCTCATTCCCAGGCATAAGGCAAATCTGGAAAGTAGCTTGTTCCTGTGGGAAGGCCTTGCATTGGGCTGGCCTCTGCCCAAGCAAACCCCTCCCTTAGGGAACCTCTCTCTGGTCTCAATTTCGCTTCTGGCTTCTGGGGAACCTAGGGGATGAGGACAAGTCCTATAGGCCTCAGCAACCCATGATTAAGGGAAACTTACATCATCTACCAGAACTACCTGTCATAAAGCCTGGGGAAGAGGCAAGGCCTTTTTAAAGAACACCCAAATACCAGCAGATGTAAGACATTGTTATATTTATGAAAGGCTGGAGTTGTTTAAAAAAAAAGACTTAAACAGACACTTCTCCAAGGAGGACATACAGAACATACAGAGTCACATGAAGAGATGCTCAATATCGTTAGCTATCAGAGAGATGCAAATTAAAACCACAATGAGATACCACTTTACACCAGTCAGGATGGCTATCATAAACAAAGCAACAAACATGAAATGTTGAAGAGGTTGTGGGGAAAAGGGGTCCTTAGTTCACTGTTGGTGGGATTGCAGACTGGTACAACCATTATGGAAAACAGTATGGAATTTTCTCAGAAAAATAAAAATTGACCTGCCTTTTGACCCAGCAATTCCACTGCTAAAATTATATCCCAAGAATCCTAAAAGATCAATATCAAAGCACCTATGTACCACAATGTTCATAGCAGCACAATTTACAATAGCCAAGAGTTGGAAGCAACCTAGGTGCCCATCAGTAAATGAGTGGATCAAAAAATTGTGCTACATATACACAATGGAATTCTATGCAGCAGAGAGAAAGAAGGAGCTACTAGCTTTTGCAACAACATGGATGGAACTGGAAAGCATTATGCTGAATGAAATAGGCCAGGTGCTGAAAGACAAATACCATACGATCTCTCCTTTAACAGGAAGCTAAACAACAAAACAAAGAAGCAAGCAGGAAAAAAAAAAACCAAAGACACGGAAATAGAGAACAAGGGGACAGTGACCAGAGGGGAGAGGGAAGGGAAGTTAAGGGGAAAAAGGGGGAGGGATTTGGAGGAACAAATAGGAAGGACACAGGGACGAGAACTAAGGGGGGGTGGAAATGGGAGGGAGGTGGGGAGCAAGGGGCAGGGGAGGCTGGGATGGGAGAAATAGACAAAAAAACTGTACTTGAAAAATAACGAAATAAAATCAATTTAAAAAAACCATCTTGGATGGCTTCTACCTGTCTCTTTTTTCCTGGGAGGGATTATTTCTCAGACACCTTCAAGGGACAACACCTAGGGACTGGGACCCTAGGCTGAAGAGGAAATCAACTTGTTTTTCCTCATTTCCCTCTACACAGCTGCTTTCTTTCTGAGTAGATAACTGAGTTTGCATAGCTCTTCATCTTCTTTCCTGAAGAGAACGCCCTGGCTTCTCTGCCCATGCCAGGGTAAGTATTCTCAGGTGCCATCCACTGCCTTCCTGCTGCCATCAGCTCACACCCACACCCACACAGGGTGCAGTTGATGCCCCTGTAAAGGGAAGCCTTTGGGAAAAACATGTGGAGTGATAACAGACGTTTGCATCCTCTCTGACCCCTGTGGCCATGCCCCCTTTACCAGATGAAGGCAGCCTGCCCTCTGGTACTCTTAGGAGAGAGTGCAAGGGGATTTCCTGAGCCTAGTTCACTGTCAGTTACCACAATGACAATCATGCAGCCTGGAGCCAGCACTGTGGTCACAGACCTTGTTGAGACTTCTTATCCCTGGGAGCAGGGAGGACTTGGGGAGCAGTCCCAGAGCAGGGAGCTGCCCTAGCTCCACAAGGAGAACCTGGGCCCATTACAAAGCCCTGAGAATGGTGATTAAAAAGGGATCCTGATGATGGACCCTTTCATGGTGACCCTTTCTACACTCTGGATGTCTCTGGTTGATCAGAGGTCACCCCAGAATCCCACTGATTTCAAGCAAGCTGTGCTTCTGGCCATGCTAGGACTGGCTGCAGCTGTTTGCTGCTCTTCTGTCCCTGGGTATAACTCAATTGTCTAAAAAGTATACACCTCCTAAGGACCTTATTCTCTGCATGCTTTACATGGAAAGGAGCATGCCAGTGTGTGGATTGTTACATGCCTTTCCTGTCCCATCAAAACCAGGAGAGCTGTAGTTCTTGGAGCAGCCGTGCACCCGGCACTTGCCCTTATCCCTCTACTAAGTCATAGTGACTCATAAAAGTCTAGCTCTAATTCACTATGTTCACAAATCTTCCATGACTACTCCAGTTCATACTAGATAGAGCTTTCCTTCTCTGATATCCTAAGAACACTTAAACCATCATTTATTTGTTTGAGAAATATTGATTACCTGCTCTATGTCAAGTATCATGGTAAGTACTGCTATGGGACAACAGAATCAGTCTTACAGAGAAGAAGGCAGATACGCTTTTTAGAGTAGTAACTTAGTTAGAAGGTAGATAGTGATAAGTTCCCTGGAATAATGTGTAGTTGTAGCTGAGGGAAGGATGGAGAAGTGAGGGACGAGAGAGGGAGGGTAGAGAGAAAGAGAGATCCTTTTGAGATGGAAATATTTCCACAGAGAAGTCATTCAGCAGCCAGTATTTGAGTCAATTGGCCTCCAGGAGTTGGAAGGAGGCCTGTGCAGGAAGAGAAAACAGCATGAACAAAGGAGTAAAAAATCGGGGGTCAGTATCTAATGCTTGTGTGCAAATGGACCCTAAAGGGAAAACAAAGTAGTTAATTGCTCTTTAATATGATAATATATGTAAAGAGCTGTTGTCTATCCATTGACTTGTCAATTGGCAAGGCATTATCTCTTTCCAGTGATGACCATGCATGAGGAGGATCCTCCCACCATCTCAGCAAGCAGGTGCTCTTGGAATGTTAAGGCCCTTTTAGAGATCACCAGGTCCACCTTTTTATCCACTGAGCACAGACTCTCATTGCTGTTCCCTTTTGTTAGAGTCACTGGACTCCAGCTGCATCCCATCTTCTGAATCCAGTCTATTCCCTGCAGGGAAATACCATTACTCTCAGTGGAGATGTAGCTCTGCTTATTCCATGGGCAATAAAGAAATGTGTACAGTAATATATTTTGACCAGGAGTTTATTATAAGATGTGAAAATCTTAGGTCATTCTGTCTTTCTATGTATGCACTTGCTTCACATGAGAACCTCTTCTTAGAGCTATTGGTCAATCTACCTACTGTGCCTGAGTCAAGGACAAGTACAAAGCTATGCAGAAAAGTAACTTTGCAATGCAGAAAAGGAACTGTCCCTAGCAGGAAGCTACCCATAGGTCATGTTACAATTTTAACTTGTGAAGCAGGTAGCAGATACTATAAAAAGAAATATTTTTTTGTGAAGCTGTCATTCAAAGTCCAGCATAAAGTCTTCATTAACAACAAGAACACTGGGAATTTATTGACCAAGGAATTTGCATTTGTATTTGAGAGTGTGTCCCTCACCTTTGAGAAATAAACTTGGCTATAGAGTGTCTAATATCCATAGTTATGGGGATCTTTTCCTATATCTTGCCACATCTTTTTCATCTTCAATATTCCTGAGAGTCTTGAAAGCTAGGTTAGGGTTTTTTTTATTTAATTATTGTTCAAGTACAGTTTTCTGTCTTTTACCTTGATCCCACAACATCCCCCCCAGTACTTCCTACCTTCCTCCCATTTCCATCTCCCTTAGTGTTTGTCTATTGTATCCTTTATACTTGTTCCTTTAAATCCTTCCCCTTTTCCCCTGAAATTCTCTCCCCTCTTCCCTCTGGTCCCTGTAAGCCTGTTCTCTATTTCAGTTTCTTTTGTTATATTTTGCTTGCTTCTTTGTTTTGTTGTTTAGCTTCCTATTTTTTTGTTTTTTTTTTATTTTTTTTTAATTTTATTTAGTTATTTTTCAAGTACAGTTTTTTTGTCTATTTTTCCCATCCCAGCCTCCCCCGCCCCTTGCTCCCCACCTCCCTCCCATTTCCACCCCCCTTAGTTCTCGTCCCTGTGTCCTTCCTATTTGTTCCTCCAAATCCCTCCCCCTTTTTCCCCTTAACTTCCCTTCCTTCTCCCCTCTGGTCACTATCCCCTTGTCCTCTATTTCAGTGTCTTTGTTTTTTTTTTTCTGCTTCCTCGTTTGTTTTGTTGTTTAGCTTCCTGTTAAAGGAGAGATCATATGGTATTCGTCTTTCAACCCCTGGCCTATTTCACTCAGCATAATGCTTTTCAGTTCCATCCATGCTGTTGCAAAGGGTAGGAGTTCCTTCTTCTTCTTCTTCTTCTTCTTCTTCTTCTTCTTCTTCTTCTTCTTCTTCTTCTTCTTCTTCTTCTTCTTCTTCTTTTGCTGCATAGAATTCCATTGTGTATATGTAGCATAGTTTTGGATACATTCATTTACTGATGGGCAGCTAGGTTGCTTCCAACTCTTGGCTATTGTAAATTGTGATGCTATGAACATTGGGGTGCATAGGTTCTTTGATATTGATGTTTTAGGATTCCTAGGATATAATCCTAGAAGTGGAATTGCTGGGTCAAAAGGCAGGTCAATTTTTATTTTTCTGAGAAAATTCCATACTGTTTTCCATAATGGTTGTACCAGTCTGCAATCCCACCAAACAGTAAACTAAGGACCCCTTTTCCCAACACCCTCTCCAACATTTGTTGTCTGTTGCTTTGTTTATGATAGCCATCCTGACTGGTGTAAAGTGGTATCTCATTGTGGTTTTAATTTGCATCTCTCTGATAGCTAACGATATTGAGCATCTCTTCATGTGTTTCTGGATGTTCTGTATGTCCTCCTTGGAGAAGTGTCTGTTCAAGTCCTTTTCCCATTTTTTAATTGGGTTGCCTGTCTTCCTAGAGTGGAGTCATTAAGTTCTTTGTATATTTTGGAGATTAAACCTTTGTCTGAGGTATCATTGGCAAATATGTTTTCCCATACAGTTGGTTATCTTTTTATTTTAATACTGATTTCTTTAGCCACACAGAAGCTGTTAATTTTGATGAGATCCAATTTGTTTATTCTTTCCTTTATATTCCTTGCTCTAGGTGACATATCAATAAAAATGTTGCTGTGGACTTCCGCCAAGATGGAGGCATAGGTGGATAAGCCGTGCCTTCTCACACAACCAAGTTTAGAGACAACTAAATATTAGCAACAGAAAACACAGCCAGAACATGGAAAATTGAACTTTTCGGAAGTCTGTTAACAACAAATTCTTCAGCCTGACTGGTAAGGGGCGAAACCAGCTGCTGGTGAAGCGGGATTGCACGGGAGGTCTCGGTCAGACAGACTCAGGCGTGGAATCCAGACACATGGAATCCAGGCGCAGGATTGGACCTAGTGAGCGACCGCGGGGGATACAGCAGGGGAGTGGTGCTGCGTGTTGACTGTGGTCGCGCATTTGTGCGCTGGTGGACAGGTGAGGGAGTGGGCGGTTGGAATGGAGCCGGGCAGGTCCCCTCGGCTAGCAGCAGTGGAGGGCACCGCCATTTGTCTGCTCTGACCCCACCTCCACATACAGCGTCATAACCCAGCGACTCTGAGTGGCCCGGCCCTGGTGAACCACCTAAGGCGCTGACCCTCACACAGCTGTGAAAAACAGCAGAGGGGGTCACCATTTCCCCACTCTGACCACGCCCCCACATACAGCATCACAACCCAGCGACCTGGTTGTCCAAGGCTCAGCTCCTCACTCTTAAAGGGCCAGAACAGACCAAAAATGGCTCAAGATCTCAAAGCCCCAGAGCCTATAAATCTAAGCGATGAAGAAATAGCAAAACTCTCAGACGCACAGTTTAAAACACTGGTCATCAGGATCCTCACAGAACTGGTTGATTATAGCCACAAATTAGACAAATATATGAAGGCGAAACTAATTGAAATGAATGGAATTGCACAGGACACCAATAGCAATGAAAAGGAAACTGGGACTCAAATCAATGGAGTGGACCAGAAGAAAGCAAATAATGGCCAAACAGAAAAGAGTCAAGAAGCAAGAATTCAAAGAAATGAGGAGAGTCTTAGGAACCTCCAGGACATCTTTAAACACACCAACATCCGAATTATAGGGGTACCAGAAGGGGGAAAGGCACAGCCACCAGTGGAAAACTTATTTGAACAAATAATAAAGGAGAATTTCCCCAATCTGGCAAAGGAAATAGACTTCCAGGAAGTCCAGGAAGCTCAGAGAGTCCCAAAGAAGTTGGACCCAAGAAGGAACACACCAAGGCACATCATCATTACATTAGCCAAAATTAAAATGAAGGAGAGAATCCTAGAAGCAGCGAGAGCTAAGGGGACAGTCACCTACAAAGGAGTCCCCATCAGACTGTCAGCAGATTTCTCAAAAGAGACCTTCCAGGCAAGAAGGGGCTGGAAAGAGGTATTCCAAGTCATGAAATCCAAAGACCTACAACCAAGATTGCTCTATCCAGCAAAACTTTCACTTAGAATGGAAGGACAGATAAGGTGCTTCTCAGATAAGATCAAATTCAAGGAGTTCATCATCACCAAGCCCTTATTATATGAAATGTTAAAGGGACTTATCTAAGAAAAAGAAGTTAAAGAAACATGAACAGTGAAAGGACAACAAACTCACAGTTATTAACAACCACACCTAAAACAAAAGCAAACTAAAAGGACAGCTAGATCAGGAGTGGAAACATAGAAATGAAAATCTCAAGGAGGGTTAGCAACAGGGGAGTGGGAGGAGGAGAAGGGGGGAGAAGGTACAGTAAATAAGTAGCATAGACAGTAGATAGAAAATAGATGGGGCGGGGCAAGAATAACATGGGAAATATAGAATCTAAAGGAATTGAGACACATGGTCATAAACTAAAGGGGGGGTAATGGTCGGGGTGGGGGGGTAGAGTGGAGGGGAATGAAGGGGGGAATAGAACAACTGTAACAGCATAATCAATAAAAAAAATTTTTTTTAAATGTTGCTATGTAAAATATCTGAAATTTTCTTGCCAATGTTCTCCTCTAGAAGTTTAATGGTGTCATGGATTATATTTAAGTCTTTTATCCACCTTGAATTTATTTTGGCATATGGTGTAAGTCTGTCCTCAAGTTTCATTTTTTTGCACGTAGCTGTCCAGTTCTCCCAACACCATTTGCTGAAGAGGCTATCTTTACTCCATTTTATATTACTGCCCCCTTCGTCAAATATTAATTGACTATAGAGAGTTGGGTTGATTTCTGGACTCTCTGTTCTGTTCCATTGGTCTATGCGCCTTTTTTGATGCAAGTACCAGGCTGTTTTGATTACAGTGGCCTTGTAATACAGTTTGGTATCAGGTATTTTGATCCCTTCTGCTTTGTTCTTCTTTCTCAAAAGTGCAGCTGCTATTCATGATCATTTATACTTCCATATAGATTTTTGAAGTATTTGTTCTATGTCTGTGAAATATGCCATTGGTACTTTAATAGGTATTGCATTGAATCTGTATATTGCTTTGGGTAGTATGGACATTTTGATTATGTTAATTCTTCCAATCCATGAAGAAGGTATATGTTTCTATTTGTTTGTGTCTTCCCTGATTTCTTTCTTCAGTGCTGTATAGTTTTCTGCCTACAGGTCTTTTACCTCCTTGGTTAGGTTTATTCCCAGATATTTTATTTTTCTTTTTGCTATATCAAATGGGATTTTTTCCTTGATTTCCGTTTCTGCTGACTCATTGTTGGTATACAAAAGTGCCTTCGATTTCTGGATGTTGACTTTGTATCCTGCTGTTTTGCCAAATTCATTAATTAGTTCGAGCAGTTTTTGGGTAGAGTCTATAGGATTTTCCGTGTACACTATCATGTCATCTGCAAACAGTGACAGTTTTGTTTCCTCCTTTCCTATTTGGATGCCTTTTATTTCCTTTTCCTGCCTGATCGCTGTGGCTAAAACTTCCAAAACTATATTGAATAGAAGTGGTGAAAGTGGACATCCTTGTCTTGTTCCTGATCTTAATGGAAAAGCTTTAGTTTTTGCCCATCGAGTATGATGTTGGCTATAGGTCTCTCATATATGGCCTTTATTACATTGAGGAATGCTCCCTCTATTCCCACTTTGCTGAGTATTTTTATCATAAATGGGTGTTGTACCTTATCAAAAGCTTTTTCCACGCCTATTGATATGATCATGTGGTTTTTATCTTTGATTTTGTTTATGTGATGTATTACACTTACTGATTTGCGAATGTCGAACCATCCTTGCATCCCTGGGATGAATCCCACTTGGTCATGGTTGATGATCTTTTTGATATATTTTTGGATGCAATTTTTCAATATTTTGTTGAGAATTCTAGCATCTCTGTTCATCAGCAATACTCGCCTGAAGTTTTCTTTCTTTGTTGTGTCTCTATCTGGTTTTGGAATTAGGATGATGCTGACTTCATAAAAAGAATTTGTGAGTTTTCCATCCTTTTGGATTTTTTGGAATAGTCTGTGAAGAATAGGGGTTAGCTCTTCCTTAAATGCATTGTAGAATTCTCCTGTGAAACCATCTTGTCCAGGGCTTTTGTGTGGTGGGAGTTTTTTATTACTGCTTCAATTTCTTTTGCTGTTATTGGTCCATTCAGGTTTTCTACTTCTTTTTCATTGAGTTTTGGGAGATTATATTTTTCTAAAAATGTGTCCATTTCCCCTAAGTTTTCAAATTTCTTGGCATACAGTTCTTCATAGTAATTTCTTACAATCCCTTCTATTTCTGGGTATCAGTTGTAATCTCTCCTTTTTCATTTCTGATTGTGTTTATTTGAGTCCTCTCTCTTCTTTTCTTGATGAGTCTACTTAAAGGCTTGTCTATTTTGTTTATCTTTTCAAAGAACCAACTCCTGGATTCATTGATCCTTAGAATTGTGCTTTTAGTCTTTATGTCATTCAGTTCTGCTCTGATCTTGGTTATTTCCTTACTTCTGCTTGCTCTGGGCTGTCTTTGTTGTTGTTCCTCTAGTTTTTGCAGGCGTAGTGTTAGGTTGTTTGTTTGAAATGTTTCTATCTTCTTTAGCTAGGCCTGTATTGCTATGAACTTCCCTGTCAGAACTGCCTTCCCTATGTCCCATAAGTTTTGGGTTGTTGTAAGTTCATTTTCATTTGTTTCCAGAAACTTTTTGATTTCTTCCCTAATTTCATTCTTGACTCATTTGTTGTTTAATAGCATATCATTCACTCTCCATGATTTTGGGTGCTTTGGGTTTTTTTCTTTGGGGTTGGTTTCCAATTTCAGTCCGTTGTGGTCAGAGAAAATGCTTGGGATGATTTCAATTTTCTTGAATTTTTTGAGGCTTGTTTTGTGTCCTATCATGTGGTCTATTTTTGAAAATGTTCCATGTGCATTTGAAAAAAATGTGTATTTAGCTTCTTTGGGATGAAGGGCTCTATATATATCAGTTAAGTCTATTTCATCTAGGGTGTTGTTTAATGCCACAATGTCTTTGTTGATATTTTGTTTGGAAGATCTGTCCATTTTTGATAGTGGGGTGTTAAAATCCCCTACTATAATTGTGTTGCTGTCAATATCTTTCTTGAAGTCCTCTAAGATTTTCTTTATATATTTGGGTGCTCCTATGTTGGGTGCATATATGTTTACAATGTTAATGTCTTCTTGGTGGATTCTTCCCTTGAGTATAATGAAATGACCTTCCGGGTCTCTCTTTATGGTCCTCTGTTTGAAGTCTATTTAGTCTGATATGAGAATTGCTACCTTGGCTTTTTTTTCTTGTCCATTTGCTTGGAAAACTTGTTTCCAGCCTTTCACTTTTAGTCTGTGATGGTCTTTTGTCCTAAGGTGGGTCTCTTGTAGGGAGCACATGTGTGGGTCATGCTTTCTATTTTATGCAGCTATTCTGTGTCTTTTGATTGGAGCATTTAATCCATTTACATTTAAGGTTATTGATAGGTACTTATTCATTGCCATTTCTGTACCTGTGTTCCTCTCTGTCTCTCGGTTTTCCTTCCTTTCCTTGAAGCAGTTCTTTTAGTATTTCTTGTAAGACTGGTTTGGTGGAGGCATGTTTTTTTAGACCTCTTTTGTCTTGGAAGCTCTTTATTTGGCCTTGTATCTTGATTGAGAGCCTTTCTGGGTAAAGTAGCCTTGGTTGTAGGCCTCTGTTTCTCATTACTTGGAATATTTCTTGCCATTCTCTTCTAGCTTGGAGTGTTTCTATTGAGAAGTCAGTGGCTTACCTCATTGGGGCTCCCTTGTACGTTACTTCTTTTTTCTCCCTTGCTGCCTGTGAGATTCTCTCTTTGTCTTGGAATTTTGCCAATTTAATGATGATGTGTCTTGAAGTGGGCCTCCTTGAGTTCCTCTTAATTGGGACTCTGTGTGATTCCTGGATTTGTGTGACTTTTTCTTTTATCAAATTAGGGAAATTTTCTCTCATTACTCTTTCAAATAGGTTTTCTATCCCTTGTTCTTCTTCATCTTCTGGTATTCCTGTTATTCAGATATTATTACGTTTTATATTGTCTTGCATTTCTCTTAATCTGTCTTCATTCTTTCTGAGCTTCTTTTATTTTCCTTCTCTTTCTGAGAGATGCTTTCTACTTTGTCCTCCAACTCACTAATCCAATCCCCTACCTCATCGACTCTATTTTTAATACTTTTTGCTGTGTTCTTCAATTCGGAAATTTATTCTTCATTTCCTCTTGTCTTTTGTTAATAGTTTCTATTTCTTTTTTCATGTTGATATAGTTTGCGGTGAGATCAGTGTAGCTCCCCTGTAGTTTTTGGTAGCTCATTGTGAGTTCTTTGAACTTCGTGATAACCAGTGCTTTGAATTCACTACTGATAGTTGATTAGCCTCTATTTCATCTAACATTCTTTCTGAAGCTTCTGCTTTTTCTTTCTTTGGGTGATTGTTTCTTTTTCTTCCCATTGTTTGTGAGACTCTTCTTGATAGCCTCAGCTTCTGAAATTGATCAGTTCTGACACCCTGGCTTTATGTTGTGAACTTCTGTGGTATAATGCCTGTGAATTTTAATGGTGCAGACTCCTTCAGTTATCTTGATGTTCTCTGTTTCCACCTACTCCTTTTATCATGTATGTGTAATCAGTTGGAGAGAAAGGAAAAATGGTTTATGACAGCAGAAGTGTATTTTATGATATTTACAGTCACAGCTAGTAGAGAGAAGATAGGCAATCTTTAGGCTATATATAGTGTTAAACGTATTCTTCCATCCAACTTGCCACTTTTACAAAATGATGGACAAAAGATAAGCCTCTTGTTTTGGAGGGAAGGCTTGTGAGTTGGAAGAAGAAAGCAGTGAGGTTGAAGGTGGTCAGCTTTTGAGGTAACATGAGTGTAAGGAACAGTAAATAGGTGTAGTGTGTGAGCAAATAGAGTTAATCACTACAGTAATAGAATTCAGGGTCCTGTACAATGGGCTAAGATCCAGGAGATGTGTTGTGAAATATTTACTGTTGTATAGAACAGCTATTATTTACACTAATATTAGAGCAGCACTCATATAACAAACTCCATGTCATCTGTCTGAGTAGGGGGTACAGAGCTTTAGGTAGTGTGATAAAGGAAAACAAGTGGCATGGAGTATAGAGGATTAGCAAAGCACTGTGAAGGAAAGAACAGGGTGAGCCTGTCTAATAATACAATATAACCACTCAGGACTAAGAAGCCTATACAGAAAGAGGAGGAATACAGGGATACTATTAAAATATAAAAGAAGTGAGAATAATGGAAAAAATTCAACACCTTGTGCTTTCTCTGCTATAGGAAAGTGAAATTTGTATCTCTGTCTCTACTGTTGAGATGTCCCCTCTTTGTGTCCCACTCTGGTCCTTTCACAGTTCTCAGTTGTTTGTGTCTCTTGTGGGTAAAAGAAAACCAAGCAACAAACAAACACACAAACTACAAGGCAGGAGAAGGGAGGCAGAAGTGAGGAGTTTGAGAGGAAAGGAAGAAGGACTAAAACAGGGAAAAAGAAGGGAAAGGAACAAAGTATAGAAAGATAAAGCAATAATAAAATTAAAAAGTATATAAGATTACTAAACAAACACAAAAAAGTTACTAAAAAAAGGGGGGAAGAAAAAAAAACAATAACAACAACAGAAAAACCCTTCCCTTGTTGGTTTCAAACTGTCCAGACTGGTTTTTCTGGTTGCAGCAGGATCTCTCTGTGGGCTGGGATGCTGGTGCAAGTGCATGCACCAGCCAGGCTACCAGACTGGGGTGTGGGCACCCACACACTCACCAAGCTGCTTGGTTCCCACTGGTTCTGGTAGGGTCCTTCCCAGTCCTGTGGCGGGACTCAACCACTTCTGTGCCTGTGCACTCCAACCAGGTGAAACCAGCAAGGGGCTTCCCAGTCCTGTGGCAGGGACTCAGAGGCTTCTGCACTTGTGCGCACCCGTCAGGCTGTCTGGGATCCAAGAAATCAGCAGGGTGCTTCCCAGTCCTGTGTCGGGAACTCAGATGTCTCCCCTTTCCCCCTGGCTTGCAGCAAGGCCGGGTGGGAAGCGAGCCAAGCTGCCCTGGCAGGAGAACACCTCAGTCCACTTTCAAAAAAAAAAAAAAACTCTTTAGGCAACCTGCCTCTCCACCCAGCCCAGTCCCCAGCCAGACCAGTAAGGACAATGCGCTTCTCAATTCTCCCAGGCTGGCGACCACACTCTGCAATTGAACACGGTCCTCTGTCTTTGTAACCCTCCCTGATAACACAAGCAGGCAAGCAGACAGTTCTCTGCCCAGTGTTGTCCAGTTTTGCTTATACAGGGAGCCGGGGAGCTGCTGGCCCAAGCTGGTGGCCACTGGGGCCGCTGGGTGCCCAGGCTCCTGTGGCAGACACCTCTGGTGCTGGTCTCAGACAGATGGCTCTGGAAGCTAAACATAGAAGCAGCACCAGGGCCATCTGGCTGGGGGGCGCCAGCCCCCGCTGCCGCGTCGTCTCCACTCCGGTCCCCGAGACCCCACTGACCTGCAGCTGTCTGGTGTTTCAGCATCCGTCACAATCTCTGTTCTTTTAATTTCACAAATGCTGGATAACCAATGGTTTAGTGCGCTGCTTCTCTGTAGATCTGCCAGGATTTTCACCCACGAGTACCGGAGCTAGAATCCACCCCATCCTACTCCATTGCCATCTTCCTTTTTCTCTAGCTTGCTAGTTTTAACATAAAGCTTCCATAGGCATTTGTGTACAGGTTTCTGAGTGAACATAAATTTTATTTCTCTGGAATAAGTGCCCACAAGAGCAACTGCTGGGTTGCACATATAGTTTTATAAGAAATGACCAGACTACTTTCCAGACTGGCTGTAATATTTTACATCCCCCACCAGCACTTTATGAGTGATATAGTTTCTCCACATCCTCACCAGCAGTTAGTGTTGTCACTGTTTTTTTATTTTAGTTACTCTGACAAATGTGTAGTAGTATGTCTCATTGTGGTTTAATTAACCTTTCCCTAATGGCTCACTATGTTGAACTTGTCAAGTACTTGACAAGTATTTGGCATTGATATAGCCTCTTCAGTGAAGTGTCTGTTTATTTTTTTCTATTTAAATCTCCAAAGAGAACCATCTGGGCCTGGATGTTCTTCATTAGGATGTCTTAACTACAAGTTCAATTTCTTTGAGAGCATTCCAGTTCTATCTTTCTTTTGAGTAAGGTATTATGGTTTCTTTCAAGGAACTGGTTCTTTTCACCTGATTTGTTGGAAATATGTACACAGGATCCTTCTCCTTTTTCTTGGTCAGTGTGGCTAGAAATCTGTTCATTTTACCCATCTTTTCAGAGAACCAGTATTTTAGTCTGTTAAAGGCCATTTTGCAGTTTCTTCTTTTACTGGTTTCTGTGATTACCTTTTCCCCTTCTTTTTCTTTAAAGGACACTCTGGGTCTCACTCTAATTTATAATTTGGATACTTACATCTTTCTTCTAACTATAGTTCTTTCTTTATTATTATTTCTTTTTTAAAACTAAAACTGTCTCTCCATTTTTTACTGCTTTTGACTTGTAGCTTTCCTTTATTTTTTTAACAGTAAGTATTTCATAATTTTGCTCATGGTTTCTTTTTGTACACAAGGTTTATGTAGTATACATTTCACCTCCTACTTAGTAATGCCTTCCTAAATTTTTAGATATTTGGTCATTTGGAAGCTATTCTTTTTTTTTAAGATTTTATTTATTTATCTTTAGAGGGGAAGGGAAGGAGAGAGGGAGAGAAACATCAATGTATGGTTGCCTTTCGTGCGTCCCCTGCTGGGAACTGGCCTGCAGGGAACTTGCCTGCAACCCTGGCATGTGCCCTGACTGGGAATTGAACCACAATTGTCTGGTTCGCAGGCCCACGCTCAATCCACTGAGCTACACCAGCCAGGGCTGGAAGCTATTCTTTTATTATTAAGTTCTTACCTTAGTTCATCATGGTTAGAGAACATATTTGTTCTATGCATTATCTGTCATCTGAATGGAGAACAAACATGTATTTCTTCTTCAGAATTTATTGAGACTTTCTTTTTTTTAATTTTTTTATTGATTATGCTGTTACAGTTGTTCTATTCCCCCCCTTCATTCCCCTCCACCCTACCCCTAGTCCCCACCATTACCCCCCCCTTTAGTTTATGTCCATGTGTCTCAAGTTCTTTAGATTCTATATTTCCCATGCTATTCTTGCCCCCCCCATCCATTTTCTATCTACTGTCTATGCTACTTATTTTCTGTACCTTCTCCCCCCTTCTCCTCCTCCCACTCCCCTGTTGCTAACCCTCCATGTGATCTCCATTTCTTTGTTTCCACTCCTGATCTAGCTGTCTTTTTAGTTTGCTTTTGTTTTAGGTGTGGTTGTTAATAACTGTGAGTTTGCTGTCCTTTCACTGTTCATGTTTCTTTAACTTCTTTTTCTTAGATAAGTCCCTTTAACATTTCATATAATAAGGGCTTGGTGACGATGAACTCCTTGAATTTGATCTTATCTGAGAAGCACCTTATCTGTCCTTTCATTCTAAATGAAAGTTTTGCTGGATAGAGCAATCTTGGTTGTAGGTCTTTGGATTTCATGACTTGGAATACCTCTTTCCAGCCCCTTCTTGCCTGGAAGGTCTCTTTTGAGAAATCTGCTGACAGTCTGATGGGGACTCCTTTGTAGGTGACTGTCCCCTTAGCTCTTGCTGCTTCTAGGATTCTCTCCTTCATTTTAATTTTGGCCAATGTAATGATGATGTGCCTTGGTGTGTTCCTTCTTGGGTCCAACTTCTTTGGGACTCTCTGAGCTTCCTGGATTTCCTGGAAGTCTATTTCCTTTGCCAGATTGGGGAAATTCTCCTTTATTATTTGTTCAAATAAGTTTTCCACTGGTGGCTGTGCCTTTCCCCCTTCTGGTACCCCTATGATTCGGATGTTGGAGTGTTTAAAGATGTCCTGGAGGTTCCTAAGACTGTCCTCATTTCTTTGAATTCTTGCTTCTTGACTCTTTTCTGTTTGGCCATTATTTGCTTTCTTCTGGTCCACTCCATTGATTTGAGTCCCAGTTTCCTTTTCATTGCTATTGGTGTCCTGTGCAATTCCATTCATTTCAATTAGTTTCGCCTTCATATATTTGTCTAATTTGTGGCTATAATCAACCAGTTCTGTGAGGATCCTGATGACCAGTGTTTTAAACTGTGCATCTGAGAGTTTTGCTATTTCTTCATCGCTTAGATTTATAGGCTCTGGGGCTTTGAGATCTTGAGCCATTTTTGGTCTGTTCTGGCCCTTTAAGAGTGAGGAGCTGAGCCTTGGACAACCAGGTCGCTGGTTTGTGACGCTTTATGTGGGGGTGGGATCAGAGGGGGGAAATGGTGGCACCCTCCGCTGTTTCCTGCCGTTGGGTGAGGAGCAGAGGCTTATGTGGTTCACCAGGGCTGGGCCACTCAGAGTCGCTGGGTTATGATGCTGTATATGGAGGTGAGGTCAGAGCAGGGAAATGGCAGCGCCCTGCCTGCCGCTTGCCGTGTGGACCAGCTCGTCCCGGTCCAGTCGCCCACTCCCTAGCTTGTCTATCCGCGCACCAATGCGCGACCACAGTCAACCCGCAGCCCTGCTCCCTCGCTGTTTCCCCACGGTTGCTCGCCTGGTCGCTCGCTAGGTCCAACCCTGCGCCTGGATTCCGCGCGCCTGAGTCCATCTGACCGAGTTTTCCTGTGTAACTCTGCTCCACCAGCTGCTGGTTTCACCCCTTACCGGTCAGGCTGAAGAATTTGTTGTTAACAGACTTCCGAAAAGTTCAATTTTCTGTGTTCTTGCTGTGTTTTCTGTTGCTAATATTTAGTTGTCTCTAAACTTGGTTGTGTGAGAAGGCACGGCTTATCCACCTATGCCTCCATCTTGGCGGAAGTCCTTATTGAGACTTTCTATGTGGCATAGCACATGCTAGCATTTCATTTTGCTTAAAAGGCTGGGTGTTATCTGCTAAGTACTGACATAATGTGTCTGAAAAAGCAAATAATAACTTCCATTGGCCAAATTTTCTTCTGATTTTTCTTATGGTTTACTTCTACTAATTAAATAGGTCCTTTTTGACAAGGATGATTTAGTTTACCCCTTCTATTTGAGAAGCCAGGATGCCTTCTCTTGACTTAAAATGCATGCTTTGAAATTTACCACCATGGATTTCTTCAACACATCTCTGTTTTCCCCCAGCACGATGAGTGCTTTAACATGGTCTCATGTCCCATCGTCCCAGACTCTCATCCACTTGACAGAGTTGACACTACCTAGTATTTTAAAATATTATTTCAGACTTTGTACGCATTCTTTTCATCAAGATGAAACTTGGCTAACTTATTTTTCTCCATACTTATCATAACATTTGCATCATTGTCCTGATTACATTTGTCTTCTAACATGAGTACTTTCTTCAAGAGAGTATTCAAGGTAAATATTTCACTGGAGAACGTCTTAAGCTGTGTATAATTGAGAATAGTTTCATAATGACATCAAATTTTAGTGACTCTTAGGATGAACATTAATTTTTATATTTAAAGTTATTGTTTCGCCTGCTTTCCACATATGATTTAATTGTCCTCTTATATCTAGTATGTTGTGGAGAAATCAGAATTCAACATTACAGATGCTGCTTTGGGAGGGATCCACTCTCTTACTCTGGAAGCTTAACATATTCTCTTAGCACTGTTGCTAAATTCCACGAAACTGAGCTCAGACATTTTTATCTAATTTTTCAGAAAATTAATGTGCTCTTTCATTCAAAAGATGTTCCTATTACATTTCCTTTTTAAATAATCTGTCACCATTACCTCTTTAAATGTTCATTTTCTTTTATTTCTCTTTTTCTCAAAATTCTATTTGTATACAAGAAAATTTATTAATATTATTAATATGATTGTTAATGATATTTCATAAATATCTTTGTTTCTATTAGTTTTCCCATTCTATTTTACTTTTCTAGATGAGACAACCATTATTATGGACATCCCTGTTTGTATTACTTTTCACATATGATTTTTATATAATTACACTTCAAAGTTTTGTGCCACCCACAAACTTACACAATCTGGCATTAAGGCCAATTCATTAATATTGGGAGACCATCACAGACTATTTTAGTTTTCATATTTACAACTCAGGATCTCCAATGTTTATAAAATTGGATGGAACTCCAGGAGTGTGAAAGAGGGGAGGGTGGCATTCAGGGCAATGACAGCAGTGAGTACCCACATCTTAACTTTCTATGCCTGTGAGTATTCAAAGACATATGTCTAAGGCAGCTAAAAAACTGTCCCCACGTACCAAGGCTGGAGTTGCCCTCTCTTATAGCTGACAGCCTCCGACAGCCTCCTCATGCCCTGTGACCAAGAACACTTTTCTGAACTTCATCCTGGAAAAAGAGCACTGGTGGGCCTGTGCACACACAGTCACATCTCTGTGTCTCTGTCGCCCCATGAGGTGACAACAGGTTTACATGGAAACAAAAGCAGACACAGTTAGCTGAAAGGGGAAAAAAAGGCACTACAGACACGTGAGAGACTGGAGCCAACTTGACAGGTATTATGCTCCAGGTGCACGACGTCCCTAGGGAGCAGGTTCCTTCCTACTGTACAGGCAAAAGAGAGATGGGCCCTGAGGGCCCCAGTGGCTCACTGGGGATGAAGAAGAAAAAGGTCAGGATGAGGAGTTGAGTCTGAAGCCAGGTCTCTCTCCTCAGCTCTTGAACCCTGGTTGTGCCCAGCTTATCTGGGATTCTGTGGAGAGCTCTGAGCTTGAGGTACAGGGGATGCACAGGTTGTCCCCTGGAGAAGGCAGGGGAGCAGGCAGAGGCCCACAGGATGACTGGGATGCTTATTATTCAAGAAGGGAAGTAGGGGAAGCCTGTGCCTGGAAGTGAGGTCACTTCCCTGTAGAACTTGGAACCCCGTATCCAGGCAGCCAAGGACTCACAACAGCCCCACAGCTAGCTAACTGGTCAAGAGTCTGTTGACCACACAAGATGTTCTCCTGCTTTATCCCCTCATGTCAGAGTTCTTGCTTCCAGACACCCCTCACTGAGAGATTTTCTGGATTTTGCAGACATTGGCTTAACCCTCGCCCCCGACATCTATGGCCTTTTCCCAGGAGATCCCCTAAGGTAGTGATCCCCCCTCACTCAATTCAGTCCAGTTCAAGCCAGCTCTGTCAGCCTTCCTTGGGTGGCCCAGGTCACTTCCTCTTTCTGTGGGGGAAAAGGGCAAGGAGGATGCCCCCAAGAAGGAACAAGTTGCTGGGTGGCAGATAACCCAGGGGTTCTGTCATGATGACACAACAGGGCAGGGGAGGCAGCGGGTGAAGTGCTGGCCAAGAGGCCTCATCCAGAGCAGAACACCATGGTGTGTGTGTGTGTGTGTGTGTGTGTGTGTGTGTGTGTGAGAGAGAGAGAGAGAGAGAGAGAGAGAGAGAGAGAGAGAGTTGGGCACTGACAAGGGCCCTCCAGCCTCTGGATGGGAGAGTCATGAGGCTCTGACAACCAGCAAAGACAGGGCTCTGAGTTTTGTGCCTGGTGGCTGGCTACTGTCTTCACAGAGCTCCACCCAGGAGAATGGAAAGGAGTTCATGGATGGGGGCTTCAACTTTATCCCCCTGCAAGAGATTCAAGGGCACCACACATCTACCAGTGTGCAGCAAGGTCTCCAGGTGAGTGTAGGGGCCCAGTGGACTCAAACTCCAGGATCCCATGCATTGAAAAGGGCCCATGGGTGACTGAAGCCTCTTGGTTATTCTCCTGAGCTCCCTCCTAGAGTCCTGTCCCTAAAAGAGATGTGGTTCCACCTCTGCTCCCCAAACCACTTTCACTGTCCAGCCTCTAAGGGCTCAGAGGTAAAATCACTGACTGCATAGCTGGAGGAATACTTCTGTAGAAAGCAGGCTTGCCTACCAGTTCACCTCATGTACAGTGAAGAGTGCTTGGGCATTTTTCTAAAGTCTTTCCTTGATTTTTTCTTTTAAATGTGTTTTATGGGTTATGCTCTTACAGTTGTCCCATTTTCCATGCTTTTTCCCTCTCCCCCTGGCAGACCCCAACCCACCTGCATCCCGCCCCCTTCAAACACAGGGCCAGGTTGTACATATAAGGTCTCTGGCTTTTACATTTCCTATACTGTTCTTAACCTCCCCCTGTCTCTTTTTTACCTGCCATTTATGCTTGTCATTTCCTGTACCTATTCCACATTCACTCTCTCCTCCTCCCTCTCCCGGCTCATCACCCTCCACGTGATCATCATTTCTGTGATTCTGTTTCTTTTCTACTCATTTTCTTACTTTGTTTTTGTTTTGGCTTTGTTTAGGTTCAGTTGTGGACAGCTGAGTGTTTGTTGTCATTTTACAGTTCGCGGTTTTGATCATCTCCTTTTTCTTAGATAAGTCCCTTGGACATTTGCTAGAACAAGGGTTTGGTGATGATGAACTCCTTTAACTTGACCTTATGTGGGAAGCACTTTATGTCCCCTTCCATTGTAAATAATAGCTTTGCTGGATACAGAAATCTTTCATGTAGGTGCCAACCTTTGATGACTTGGAATACCTGTTTCCAGCGCCTTCCTGCCTGTATGGTATCTTTTAAGAAATCAGCTGATGGTCTCATAGAAATTTCCTTTGTAGAAAAATGTCTCCTCTTCTCTTGCTGCCCTTAAGATTCTCTCCTTCTCTCTAATGTTGTTTAATTTAAGTAGGATGTGCCTTGTTCTGTGCTTCCTAGGTCCAACTTCTTTGGGACTCTTTGAGCTTCCTGGACTTTCTGGAAGTCCATTTCCTTTGCCAGATTGGGGAAGTGCCCCTTCATTACTTTTTCAAATACATTTTCCATTTCTCACTCTTGCACTTCTCCTCTGGCAACCCTAGGGTTTGGATGGTGGAGCCTTTCAAGTTGTCCCGCAGGTTCCTAACCCTCTCCTCATTTTTAACTTTCTTGAATTCCTGATTCTTCATTTGTGCTCTGCTTGAATGTTTGTTTATTCTCTGGTGGAAACTGTCGATTTGAATCCCGGTTTCCTTCCAGTCACTGTTGGTTCCCTGTGCATTTGCCTTTATTTCACTTTTTGTAGCCTTGAGTTTTTCCTCTCTTTTTTGACCACACTCAGCCAAATGTTTGAGCATCCTGATTAGCAGTGTTTTGAACTCAGCATCTGAGAGGTTGGCTATCTCTTCATGGCTTCAATGAATTTTTTTCCTGGAGTTTTCATCTGTTCTTTCATTTGGGCCTTTTCTTTCTGTTGGGTGCACCTGGTACTTGTTTAGGGGGGAGCCTTAAGTGTTTACCAGGGTGAGGCAACCCAGGTCTTTGTGTTATGGTGCTGTTTGTGGGGGACTGGTCCAAGAGGGAACAAGGCCACTTGCCCAGCTCTCTGCCGGCTTTCATTGACTTTCATGGCTACCCACAAGCACATTGGGCCTTCTGGCACTGACTCCCGGGTGGGTGAGTTTGTGTGCATTCTAGGACCATGTGGGTGTCTCCAAAGAACTCTCCTGTGAAGCTGTGAGCATCTCCTTCTGCCAAAACACACACAGGTTTATCTCAGGCACAGGTTTTGAAGTTTCTATCCCCACGCTGGAACCCTGGGTTGCTAGGTCTGTCTCAGTCCCCAATTGTTCCTCCCAATTGGACCTCACGCAAATGTGGGACTCTTTGCTCTGCCAGTGGCCCACCTCCTTGTGGAGAGCCCTGTCCACCCTGGATGCCTGTCTCCTTCCCCTCTACTGTTTTGGATGAATGTTTCTTCTGTAACTCCTTGGTTGTCTTCCATACAGTTCAGTTTCCTGGCAGTTTTTTCTGGAGGTTTTTTTGTTTCTAAAATTTTTGTCCTTATTTTTGGTGTGCGTGGAGGCACTTTGTATCTACCTCCGCCTCCATCTTGGCCAGAATTCAACACTTTCCTCTCTGATTGCCTGTCCCCACATGTCCATGTGGGCCCCACAATCCTTGCACACCTACTGCCAGTTTCACACATCATGGAGATGAGGGAGGAGGGATGCCCTTCAGCAGAAGGACATGGGGCTGGTGCTGCCAAGTCTGTTGCTCTGGCTGTGCTGCTCAGGAGAAACGCATCTTGGTGGTCCCCACAGGTTGCAAGCAAGGGCATCCCTATCTCAAGAAACAAGCCAGGATGCTGATTGGTGACCAAAATGACCCAATTCTCCCCTGGGTGGGACGAGGACTGGATCCCCTTCTGTTGCCATGTTAACAATGCTGCTCTGAACAGCCCCAAAGTCATCCTACCCTGACCCATCTGACCCAGAAAAGGCCTCTGTGTTCCCCTCACACAATGGGAAGGGGTGTCCAAAACCCCCACTATAGGCAGGGCTGCCCATCCTCCACTAGGAAAATGACCTTTCATGTTCACGTGTTTCGTCACTCCTCACCTATTCCTTTCCCTGCCATGAGCCTTTCTGCTCCTGAGAGTCCTCCTGTCTCACCTCACGCCACCAATCTCTCAGGGCTTGGAGCTTCTTTCTGGGCAACAGACCCCAACCCACCCAGCAGCTCGGGATGCTGCCTCTCACCGCCTGTCCCTGCTCCATCCCACGCCAGGGCAAGAAACCTCCCACCCTTCATGGAAAAAACTCCTGTGTGCTGCGAACCAGCCAAGTACACTGGCTGGACACACTGCTGGAATACCTGGTGACTGCCTTTCTGGGCAAGGACCGCACCTTCGTCTCCACATTTCTGCATCGTTACCGAACATTTGCTACTACCCAACGGGTGTTGGACCAGCTGTTCCTGAGGTGAGTACCCTGTCCCTCCACAGCACCATCCTTATCCAGCCACCACCTTGCTGGGAGGCTTCAGATCCATGCGTCAACCTGTGGGCTGAACAGAGGACTCACCTCACTGGGTTCTTGAAGGGCTTCGGTGGGCTCCTCCCTGCAAAGTTCTCTCTGGGTGCCTGGCCATGCAGAGGTCTGCTGGAGGGGATGCGCTGGTGTACTTGTTCCTTTTCCCTCTCACATTTTCAAAGCCTCTGCCTGTTTCCCTACTGTGCTCCAGGCCTGGGGCTAAGCCCTTTTCTCTTCTGCAAAGAAGATTGCAGATTCCTTTAGGGTTGCCTGTCCTGGGTGAAGTCAGAGAGGAAATGCCAGGGTGAGTGAGGGGCGTGCTTCCTCATGTGGCTGAGACCCAGTTGCTTGGGGCTCATTCACACAGCAAATATGTTAGAAGGCGCAACAGGAAGTCATGTTTCTGGGCATGGATCCTCCATTTCCAGTGCATGGAGCAGACCCCAGAGTGGAACTTCAGACCTGTTCTCCACTGGGGAGTGGGACTCTCACATGACATGTCACAGGACATAGGGAATGTGAACAGGACAGTCGATGTGACGTCTTCCTGGCTCCTTCTAGGTATGGCTGCATATTCCCGTATTGTGAAGAGGACCAGGGACCTCAAGACTGGCAGAGACAGTGAGTGGGCTTTGGATGCCATGTTGGGGGAGCATGGGCACTGAGCATTTGAGTTGCTGGAAGAACCCTGCACTTGCCCATTGTGGGATTTCTGCAGAGGGCAGAGGTGGGAGGGCTTGGCCTAGACCCAGAATCAGAGAAAAGAGAGCTACGCATGTAGACTTGGTGGAGTGAAAGAGCACGTTCTCCCACTCTGTGCTGGGTCCCAAACAGGGGCTGTGAGAAACATTGCTCACTAAACTCAGTGGGGGCTCAGTTGATGGTTCTGCCCTGTGGGAACTGAGTGTCAGTGAAAAGAGAAAAACCTCCCAGGGCATGTTTGGAATCAGATACCAAGAAGCTGCAGGAGCTAACAGGGGAGGTGTCAGGTGGGCCCTGGGAAGGGAGGGAAGAAACAGAGTGTGTTTCTTCTCTGACGGGTCAGATAGTGCTGGAATACCTGCTGTGGGCCAAGGAATGCCGAGTAAATGGCACACACCACCCTCCCTCTCCCCATGTGGTTCTCAGTTCCCTGAGCAGGGGGCAGCACCATGGCAGAGCTTGTGGGGCTTCCTGGGAGCAGGCTGACCTGCACCCTTGTCACTGAGAAAGAGTTGTCAGTGACAGAGGTTTTGTACAAGTTCTTCTCAGGTGACCAGGCCCATATCTGCCAGAACTGCCAGATTGAAGGGGGACCTGGAGTAGCACTGGCTCTCCCTGGAAAGGAGTAGGAGGCCCAGGGACCCACACCCCATGGGGAAGCTTGGGGATGGTCATGGAGAAGGCAAAGCCAGGCCTCAGACTCAGCTGCTCTGTTCTGTCCCAGGGCCATCTCTTCCATCCTGGACATCTGGCTGGATCAGCACCCTGAGGATTTTTTCCAGCCCCCAGAATTTCTATGCCTGATGATGCTGCTGGCCTACCTAAAGCTCTACTTTCCAGGCTCACACCTGGAGCACAGGGCCCAGCTTCTCCTTTCAGGACTGGAGCACCTTGAGATCCCTGAGGCAGCCAGCCAGGATGAGGAGGAACAACAGGAGTGGGTATGCAGGGGGGTTGTGGGTAGGGGTGGGGCAGAGCCAGGACAACTAGAGCTTCCAGAGGCTGGGATGAGTAGGAGCAGAGCATTGCCTCAGGTCACTGTCCCCATGGCCTGCAGTTTGGGAAGACTTGCTTAGCTGGGCACTTGATCTGAGACTTCATCCATGGGCATGGGAACTTTCCTGCTCTCACAAGACATGTAAGAGCATGTCTTCACAGTAACTGGTTCTCTTCTCGCTACTACAGAACAAGCTCCAGAGCAAGAGCAAGAGACACCTGGAGAGGAAATGCCAACTGCTGGACCTTCTCCAGGGCCAGAGCTGGCCGCAGGCACAGCTGTGACTTCACTGCAAAAAGCAGAACAGCTCATGGCCCCAGAGCCATTGGCCTTTGCTGCTGGGAGGCCCACAGTGCCAGGGGCTCAGCCCCTGGTGTTTTTGCTTGCTCTGGGCACAGAGTGACCCCCTGCCTTCTGACTGACATTTCTACAGTGCCCTATCTCTTACTTGTGCAGTTAACTCTTCTGTTTTAGGATACTATTCCATTAAATTAAAATGTATTTTTCATAAACTCTATCAAAATGCTAAAAGCAAATTAATTTTAAGTTAAGGCAAATGAAATTGAACTGTGTGATCCTCTAACGTGTACATCCCAGGAGTCTTCGCTACATTCACAACTTTACCAAACCATCCATCACGTCCCAAGCACTCTCCCATTCCAGAAGGAGCTCCCCCCAGACCAACCCAGGACCTGGCACTCCATCGCTCCTCCTCCTCCCCACTCTGCCTAGGCAGACCCTGATCTCTTTCTGTATCTGTGGATGTTCCCACTGTAGCTTCTCACGGGTGTGTCATGAGAGCACCTGTGGCTTTTTGTCTGTGACCACATACATAATGGGTGGAAACACTGACTGTCCTTTGATATTAAAATACTACAATTTTTGGTTGGAGGGAAAATCCACAAGGAGCAGAGGTTCCGTGAGGGAAAAGGAGCCCCTGGATTAATACTTCCATTACCCTGGGATAGGAACTGCTTTACACATTATGACATGAGAGCCAGCAACTATAGGAAAGTGCCAAGGTCTTCAAGACACCTTGGAAATCTTTCCATTCCTGCATAGGCAGTATCTCAGGATCTCTCACGTGCATGCTGTGAGAATATGAAAGTCAAATGTCGGCCTTTAACACAAAGGTATGAATTAATAGAAATACTTTCTAAGGATTTGGACAATGATAACCAGAGTTTGTTACACAAAGGAGGATTAAAATGGAAAGAGAACAGAATAGACCCTGGATTTCTTGACCAGAAAGAATTGCCATTGCTAAGAAGTTTCATTTTTCCTTGTGTTTCTTTTTGGGAGTAGCTGCATGGCAATGGTGGAGTGGGATAGAGGGACAGAGGCTATGGGATCTGTGCTTCACTGTGACCTGGTGTCCCCACAGGTGGGCATAGCAGAGCCAGTCTTGTCCTCATTCACTCTCAGTGAACATCCCAGACTTTTTGACTTTCACAGTTCATGGCTCATCCCTGACAGGCCTGCCTCCAGGAGGGTGAAACAGTGGAGGTGGGCCTTTGGGGCAGCAACAGGCAATGACTAAACATGTTTTATCTTTGTTTATATATAGGTATTATTAATGGTTTATGTGTTCGCCCACCGTGTCACTGAAATTGAACCCATTGTCTTCCTCTGTATAGTGATATTCTCCTCCTTTTCTACCACCCAGACCAAAGAACACTTTTCAGAATTTGAAGTCATAGCATTTTACCCTGAATTTAAACAACCTGGTCCATTTTAGAAATTAGTCATAAAATATTTCAAGAAGGTTTGTTTAACATGTTTGGAATGCTGAGGAAATGAAGAATGCACGAATGCAGGGACCACTGGCCAGTGACACAAGGACTGTAGTAGTTTTCCTAGTTTGTAGAATGTGAAACAGCTGTCATTTCTCCAAGGCTGGGGCTGGATCTCCAAGCATACAGCTACGTAAGACTGGTGTCAGTCACCTTGCCCCTGGGAAAGGACAATAGGCAAAGGCAGATGCTTTGGGTCACTCTGAGACATGCTGTACACACAGTAGGAACCATCACTGTGGGCTGTTCCATCACTTGATAAATGCAGTGACTAATTATCTCTCCCACTCTAGACATATCCAACATTAGCCACACTAGTCTAATGAGGTCTCCTGCCAGTCACTGTCATCATGTATTTTGGGTTACAGTGACATTCCCACAGTCTTAGAAGCAGAGTACTTGCTAATCAAAGATTCATATCACCAAGATGGGGCAACATGATTGATAGATGTCTCCAATCCATCACATCTAAGGTCAAAAGATGCTTCACAAAAATAGGGGTTTATACATGGAAGGAGAGAGAGAGGACAGGACAGAGGTGGACACAGAAGTTTGGACACAAAAGTTTACTCATCTGTGTCATGAGTGACAACTTCTGGACCTTGGATCAGGAGGTCCAGATGCAAGGACCTCCTGGAGGGGGTTTCATTAGCCTTCAAACTAAATTGAAGAAGAAAATGACATCACTATTTCTTTAAAAATCCTTGAAGATTGTCAAACACATTCAAAAGAAGGCAAAGGTCTTTATATTGATACTTTTTTAAAACTTTCTTACTGAATTTCTTGTTATAACATTGGTTAATAAAACTATATAGGTTTCAGGCATACAGTTCTATAACACATTTGAGTACTCTATTTTGTGTTCACCATCCCAAGTTAAGTCTCTTTCCATCATCATTTATTCCCTCTATACCCCCATCTACCTCCTCCCACCCTCCCCTACAGTAATCACCATGCTGTTGTCCATGTATATAATGTTGTTTTTGCTATTGTTGTTGTTATTATTGTTTTGCTTGATCCCTTCACCTTATCACCCAGTTCTATAGCACCCTTCCCTCTGACAGCATTATGTTTGTGTGTGTTCATGTGTGTTTTGTTAGTTTATTTTGTTCATTGGATTTCACGTATGAGTGAAATCATATGGTATCTGTCTTTCTATGACTGCCTTATGTTCTCCAGGTCCATCCATGCTGTAACAAATGGTAACAATTCCTTCTTTTTTATGGCTGAGTACTATTTCGTTGTATAAATGTACCACTGCTTTTCTATGCACTCATGTACTGGTGGGAAATTGGACTGTTTCCAAATCTTGGCTATTGTTATTAATGGTACAATGAACACAGGGGTGCATTCAAATTAGTGTTTCAGATTTCTTTGGATACATTCCAAGAAGTGGGATTGCCAGGTCACAAGACAGTTTCATTTTTAATTTTTTGAGGTATCTCCATACTGCTTTCCATGGTTGCTGGACCAATCTGCATTTCCACCAACAGTGCATGAGGGTTCCCCTTTCTCCACATCCTCACCAATACTTGTTTGTTGATTTATTGTTGATAGCCATTCTGACAGCTGTGAGGTGATATCTCATTGCAGTTTTCATTTGCATTTCTCTGATGATTAGTGACATTGAGCATGTTTTCATATGTCTATTGGCCACTTCTATGTCCTCTTTGGAGAAATGTCTATTTTAACTTCAGCTCATGTTTTAATTGAATTGTTTGGGTTCAATTGGTGTTGAATTTTATAAGTTTCTTTATAAACGTTCCATATTAATTCTTTATCATATGTATTAATAGTGAATATTTCCTCCCATTCAGCAGGTTTACTTTCCATTGTGTTAATCATTTCCTTTGCTATGCAAAACTGTTTTAGCTAGATGCAGTCTCATTTGTGTATATTTTTTGTTTCCCTTGCCTGAAGAGATATATCAGAGAAAAATATTGCTGAGAGAAAAGTGAAAGTGTTTACTGTTTATGTTTTCTTCTAGGATATTTACAGTTTCATCTCTTACATTTACATCCTGAATCCATTTTGAGTTTATACTGGTATATGGTTTAAGAAGATGGTCTAGTTTCATTTTTGGCATGTATCTGTTCAATTATCCCAACACCATTTTTTATATATTTTTTAAGATTTTATTTATTTATTTTTAGAGAGAGGGGAGGGAAAAGAGAAAAAGAGGAAGAGAAATATCAGTGTGTGGTTGCTTCTTGCACACCCCCCACTGAGGATCCAGCTGTAAACCCAGGCATGTGCCCTGACTAATAATCGAACTGACCACCTTTTGGCAGGCAAGAAATCTACCACTGAACCACCAATGCGCTGAACTGGCCACCTTTTGATTCATGGGCCAGCACTCAATCCACTGAGCCACACCAACCAGAGCCCAACATCATTTTTTAAATAGACTGTCTTTACCCCACTGTATATCATTCCTCTTTTGTCAAATATTAGTTCACCATATAAGTATCAGTTTATTTCTGAGTTCCCTATGCTCTGTATTCCTGTTCTTATGCCAATATCATGATGTTTTGATTACTATGGCCTTGTAGAATATTTTGTATCAGGTAATATGATTCCTCCAACTTTGTTCTTCTTTCTCAAGATTTCTGTGCCTATTCAGTGTTGTTTGTGCTTCCATATAAGCTTTTGTAATTTTGTTTTACTTCTGTGAAGAATGCTACAGATAAGGATTGCACTGCATCCATAGATTGTGCTGGGTAGTATGAACTTTTTTTAATTAAGATTTTATTTATTTATGTTTAGAGGGGAAGGGAAGGAGATAGGGAGAGAAATATCAATATATGGTTGCCTCTCGTGCGTCCCGGCTGGGAACTGGCCTGCAACCTAGGCATGTGCCTTGACTGGGAATCGAACCACCATACTCTGGTCCGCAGGCCCGCGCTCAATCCACTGAGCTACACCAGCCAGGGCCTGAAATTTTTTAATGATGCTAATTCTTCTCGTCTATAAATACAATGTATGCTTTCATTTTTTTACCTTCTTCAAATTCTTTCTTCAATGTCTTATTATTTTCCAATTACAGGTCCTTTACTTACTTTATAGCCTTCCTACTTGAAGTGTGGGCTTTAGACTACCAATACCAGCATTATCTGTAAGCCTTTTTAGCAATTTAAGAGATAGGGAATATATTGGTCAAAGGGTACAAAATTTAGTCCTGCAAGATGAATAAAAAACAAACTGACAGTAACCAGATGGGAGGTAGGAAGGCATAATGGGGGAAAGAGGGACATGGTTGTCAAGGAACATGTATAAAGGACACATGCACAAAACCAAAGAGGGGTAGGATTGAGGGTGGAATGTGGGAATTGCTAGGGTGGGGGAGAGTAGGGGGTGGAAATGGAGACAAGTGTACTTGAACAACAATAAAAAATAATTTCTGAACACTGAATGTACTATAGTGTGATTACAGAGAACAATAACATCTATACACTTGAAATTTTCTAAGAGGGTAGATCATAAATGTTCTCATCACATGCACAGAGAAAGAACAAAATTGTAGCTGTGCTTTATTTCAATTATTAGAAAATCTTTTAACTCACAACCTTGAGGCAATAAGTATTTGTGTAATTTTCTATTTTTGTAGAAAAATATAGTAGTTCACTTAATGTTATAAACTCTTCAACACCCAATATTGACCTCACTTGTAATATTTTTATAATTAATCTACCTTCCAGAATCAAGTTTTGATGAACTAACCTAAAGGGCTGCACAGACTTTTTAAATTAATAACACTGCAAAAGACATTCATTCTTTTGAAGTTATATTATAAGTGAAATAAATGAGTAAATAAGCAGCTCTTAACAGATTAACTTTAAAGCACAATGCAAAATCTTAATTTTCCTCAACATTATCAAATTCTAGTGGGGAAGCTTGGAGGGGAGTGGTGATTAGGCAACTCTGGGATTGAAAAACAAGACACATTAGGCATAAACATCTGTGAAGTTTTTCACTGGACAGAACAGAGAACACCTGCAGTCTCTCTGCAGACATTACTAGCCCCACAAGAAGGAGACTTTGCTCCTGAGAAGTCTTCCCAAGGCTTCTTTTATTTCCTTGTTCCTCAGGCTATAAATGAAGGAGTTCAGGAGGGGAGTCACTACTGTGTACATGACAGCAGCAGCTGTGTCCTCTTGTACTGAGTTGGAGGACGAGAATGAGGGGCACAGATAAGCCCTGATCACTGTCCCAAGGAACAGAGCAATGACAGCAAGGTGGGACCCACATGTAGAGAAGGCCTTGTACCTTCCCTGGGCAGAGGGGACCCTCAGGATAGCTAAAAAGATGTGGATGTAAGAGACCAGGATGAGCATAAAGGGGATTAAAATGACTGCTCCCCCCAAGAAAAGAAGCACAAGCTGATTGACCTGAGTGTCTGAGCAGGGCATCTTCATCAGGGGTCCCAGATCACAGAAGAAGTCAGGAACAATCTTCTTAGAGCAGAAGGAGAGCTGGAATATGAGGAATGTGTGGGTCATGGCAACAAGACTCGTAAGGGTCCAGCAGACAGTAACCATGAGGATGCAGCGCCGGTGGTTCATGATCATCATGTAGTAGAGAGGGTGGCAGGTGGCTATGTAGTGGTCATATGCCATTGTAGCCAGAAGAAAGATGTTCATATCCCCAAATGTCAAAAAGAAGTAGAGCTGAGCCAGGCATCCTGCACAGAAAATGGATCTGCTGTGAGACTGAATGTTCACCAGGGCCTTGGGCACAGTGGTGGAAGTGAAAAGGATGTCTGCACAGGAAAGGATTGCAAGGAAGAAGTACATGGGCATGTGGAGACATGTGTCAGTGCCAATGGCTAAGACAAGTAGGTTCCCAGCCACAGTGAGCACATACATCCACACAAACAGCAGGAAGAGGATGTGCTGGCTGCTCTGGCTGCTCTGAGAGTCCCCAGAGGAGGAACTCAAAGATGGCTGTCTGGTTCCCTCCTGCCATATGCTTGAAGCCAGACAAAGTAAGATGGAGTGAGACCCATTATAACTTTCTGAACATATTTCACTTTATACTATTAATGAATGTCATTCTCTGAACTCTAGAGAAAAGAATTTCTTTAATGTATTTATACTGATCACATACTATTTGCACTGTATATTTTTATTGAAAAGTACTAAATACAATATACTAAATAGCACGAGAGACATGAAAATTAAACTAGATTTCTTGATTTCTTTCTTCATAATTTTTTTCCTTTCATACCTTCCTTTAGTTGTAGTTTCTTTTTCTTCATCTGTGTTCTCTGGAGAATCAAGAAGTTGGATTTATTCATTCATTCAACAAATATTAAATACCAAATCTGGACCTGGTGGAATGCTAGGTAAATAAAACAATGATATGCCTTAATCCCAGAGAATTTTAAATCTAATGTGATAAACATAGCTGTCTATGTTAAAATCCTATAGGACATGCAGTCAAGATGGCAGCATAGGCAGGCATGGCTTACCTGTTCACAAAACCACATCAAAATTACAACTAAAATATAGAACAACCATCACTGAGAACTGTCAGCAATCAAATTGAATAGAAATATGACAACTACAGAATTAAAGAAATCACATCCATTCAGAGTAGTAGGGAGGCACACAGACACAGAACAGGCTGGTCCCTCATTCATGTTTGGTGGATGAAAATTCTGGAGGGACATCTTGGGAGCAAGGAGTCCCAGCCCCACATGAAGCCCCCCAGCTCAGGGTTCCAGTGCCAAGAAAATAATTCCCCACAGCTTCTAGCTGAAAAACAATCAAAGATTCAGTTCATGGAAGAAACTTCTGGACCCCTAACCAGTTCCTCTTAAAGAACCCACACAAGAATTCACCCACTCAGACTCACTCCCTCAGAGCTCCAGCACAAGGGTAGCAACTTGAAGGGTACCAGTGGTATACTGAAAGAAACAACAGTATCTGACATCAAGACAAGTAGAGGCAATTGTCCCTTTCCTAAACTGTCCTTCCACACAGCTGGAAAGCTGGTGCCATATCTGAGTCTCCATCAACCTGGCTAACACTGTTTACCTACCTTGGAGATCCCCAGAAACTCCACCAAACCCAATTCATTGGTCCACCCAAGCTATATTTCCATATGAGTGGCTGGTCTTGGCTCATGCTTCACAACTTCCTAAATGCTATCAAACAAGCAACAGCTGGCCTCAGAAGCCCCAGGCCCAGCACTAGCAGCAGCCAGCCTGGATTCACAGCTTCACTTCACCTGGGAATCTCCAAGCCGAGTATAAGTAGCAGCCATCTGGGATTGTTTTATAGCTCAGGTAATCTGGCCCTGGGCAAAACATAGACAGGGGCTGACCCCGGCCTGCACCACCAAGGAAACCCTAAGGTCAGCAAACCCTGTGGACAGCTATAAACCACATCAGAGCACTACCACCATGCCCATGCACAGCTGATCCTCTAGAGAGGCAGAGGTTGGTGGTCAGTGGTCACAGCCAATCCTTGCAGTGACTGGCCTGGGAAAACCCTTCCCATTGACCTGCCAACAGAAACCAAGGTTCAACTACAAGAGGAGGGTGTACTCAGCCCACATGAAGGGCACACCTCAAGTACTCAGCTTGGGTCACAGGGGATGCTGTGCTACTGGACCTTACAGGACACCTACTACATGAAGCCACTCTACCAAGACATGAAGTCAAAGCAGCTCTACCTAGTACATAGAAACCAACATGGGGAGGCTGCCAAAATGAGGAGACAAAGACACAGGGCCTAAATGAATGGACAGATAAAAATTCCAGAAAAAGACCTAAACAAAATGGAGATATGCAATCTTCCAGAAGCAAAGTTCAAAAGACTGATTATAAGGATGCTCCAGGAACTTATTGTGGACCTCAACAGCATAAAAAAGATTTAGTCAGAAGTGAAGGATACACTAATTGAAACAAAGGACAATTTATAGGGAAACAACAGTGGAGTGCATGAAATTGAGAGCCAAATCAATGATTTGGAACATAAGGATGCAGAAAATAACCATTCAGAACAATGAGAAAACAAAGGAATCCAAAAAATGCAGATAGTATCAGCAGCCTCTGGCACAACTTCAAGGGGTCCAACATTTACATCACGGGGTGCTAGAAAGAGAAGAGAAAAAGTGAGAAATTAGAAATCTATTTGAAAAAACAGTGAAAAGAAACTTCCCTAATTTGGTGAAGGGAATATACATGCAAGTCCAGAGAGTACAGAGTCCCCAACAAGATGGATGCAAAGAGACCCACTCCAGGACACAGCATAAGTAAAATGCCAAAAGTTAAAGATAAAGATGGAGCCACTGTGGAAAAGAGTATGGAAATTCCTGAGAAAAATAAAAATGGAATTGCCTTTTGACCTGCAATTTCATGGCTAGGATTATACCCTAAGAACCCTGAAACACCAATCCAAAAGAACCTATGCACCCCAGTGTTCATAGGAACACAATTTACAATAGCCAAGAGTTGGAAGCAACCTAGGTGCCCATCAGCAAATGAATGGATCAAAAAACTATGGTACACTTACACAATGGAACACTATGCAGCAGTAAGAAAGAAGGAGCTCCTACACTTTCCAATAGCATGGATGGAACTGGAGAGGATTATGCTAAGTGAAATAAACTAGGCAGTGAGGGACAAATACCATATGATTTCACATTTTACTGGAAAATAATCAACAAAACAAATAAGCAAGCAAAATATAACCAGGGACATTCAAATTAACAGCAATCTGACAGCTACCAGAGGGGAGGTGGGGTCAGATAATTCAGGGAGGGGGAAGGGTATTCAGGAACAACTATAAAGGACACATGGACAAAACCAAGGAGTGCTGGAAGCAGGGGAGGGAAGTAGGATGTCTGGGGTGGGAGGAGTGGTAGAGGGTAAATGCAGGCAACTGCAATTGAACAACTGTTGTAGACTACTCTGTCTGGTTTTAGGAATTGTATCTCTACCCCTTGTGGCTAAGGTCGAGGGACGACCTTTGGAGTGCAAGCTGCAGGAGACAAAGCTTGCCTCTGGTAGCAAATGCTGCCTCAGTTTCCTCTTCCTGCCCCCAAAGCTTGGTCAGAAATCAATGATGGGTAAGATTCCTCACGGCGGGGGGCAATCTAAGCCAGACTCGATCACGTGGGAGGCCTTCATGGAAGGACTGGGGGGGCCGCAACAAAGAGCAATGGACTCTCGCCTCCCGCACTTTGACATAGCCATGTTCTCTGGGAGAAGTGCTAACTGGCTCTAATCCCCTTAAGCCTGAATACCTGATGGGGAGGGGTGCAGCTCCTTGCCTTGCTAGAGCATGTCCTGGGGAAAAATCTGGCATCACAAAGACTTCCTGATAAACCTGTGAAGTCTGCTCTGCTAAGAGTGCTTTCATTCATATGTTAAGGGTTCAAGCAGGAAACCCTAAAACTCTGTTCCTGACAGACTCTGAAGCCCTCAGATTTCTTTGAAATGTTATCTACTGTTTGATCCTTGCCGTCTTGTATTCCTGTGTATTAGAACCCAATAAAAGGCTATGTAGAAGGGGGCTTGGAGCCCTTTTTTCTCCTCAGAGAAACTGGCCACTGACCTCTTCTCATCCCCAAGCAGAACACATCATGTCTCAGCCAGATTCACTTTCATCCATGGCACTTGGGGGGACTTGCAAGGAAGTGGCTCCCACAAACAACAATAAGATCATTTAAAAGAAATAATAAATAAATACAAAGAAATTATATATGGAAGTTAAAAAAGTACTCAATAGGGTGGTTGGCACTTGGAAGGGTTTTAAAAAATAAAAATAAAAGCAGTAAGAGAAAAGTTAGTTACCTACAGGGGAATTCTGATAAGATGTTCTGCTGATTTCTCAAAAGAAATTTTGCAGGCAGAAGGGATTGGCAAGATGTATTCAAAGTCATACTAAACAGAGACCTATAGCCAAGATTGCTATACCCAGCAGAGCTATCATTTAGAATCAAAGGACAGATATAGAGTTTTCCAGACAAGAATAAACTAAAGGACTTCTTCATCACAAAACCATTGTTATATGAAATGCTGAAGAAACTTATTTAAGAAAAAGAAGATCAAAACTATGAACAATAAGATGGCAAAAATACAAATCCATCAATAATTGAATCTAAAAACAACCTAAGCAAACGAGAACAGAGACAGAATCATTGATATAGAAGGCAGTTGGATGGTGTAACAGAAAGTCTAAGCCAACCACATTCCACAGAAAAAATATGTCACATTAATCATTTTTCTTTAGGTTATAGTTTGGTAGAAACTGTCCTCAGTCTCAATAGATTACAAAAAATATTTATTTCTTTATTTATATTACAAAGCAATTTCAAGCTGCATTCTTCTGTGATTAAAGTGGCCCTTCTTGGGATATGCCATTCTTATAGAAAAGGAGAAAGGAGATAGAGAGCTAATTATGCTTCTTAAAGGATTTGCTTGAAACTGGCACATATCATGTCTATCTACTCAGCTGCATAGGTAAAATAAGTTACACACTCAGACAGACAGCAGAGGGACGCAGAACTCTGGCCTACCACAGGAAGCACTGACATGGCAAAGAACGGGAGTGTAGCATCCTCCCTCTACCTCAGGGCAGGTGGAAAATAACTGACCTCCAGACACAGTCTAACATCTCTGTCAAAAAGCTCCTACCTGAAGAAAGGCCAGCATCACTGAGTTCAAAGGACCTCCCATCAAAACTTTAAAAGGTGTTTTGGAATGGGTGAAGAGGTGAGGGGATTAAGAAGTACAAATAAGCAGCTCTGGCTAGTGTGGCTCAGTGAATCGAGCACTGGACTATGAACTGAGGGGTCATGGGTTCAATTTCCAGTCAGGGCACTTGCCTGGGTTGCGGAAAATGTCCCTAGTAGGGAGTGCTCAAGAGACAACAACACATTAATGTTTCTCTCCCTCTCTTTCCTCTTCCTTTTCCCTCTCTAAAAATCAATCAATAATATCTTTTTTTTTAAGCACCGATAAGTAGTTCTAGAATAGCCAGGGGGATAAAAAGTACAGTATAGGAAATGGAGTAGCCAAAAAATTTCTATGCATGACCAATAAAAAGGAACAATGGTGTGGGGATGGCCTCAGGCTCTCAGGGGGTGCTGGGTAGGGTGAGGGGCAAAAGGGAATAAACTGGGACGAAAGTAAAAGCAAAATCAACAAAAACTAATTTTTAAAAAGCTAGAGAATCTCTTTTTCTATTCAGAGTACAGAAAGGGAAGGAAAACTTCCAAAATCACTTGATGAAGCAGGTATATGATTAATTTTAAAGTCTGACAACTATTAAAAAAGATGAAAATAATGTTGAAGAAAATCAGCTGAAAACAGTAACATTCATAACTTTTAGAATCAACAGCACAAATCAGTCATTCATATATACAAACAACATTCAGTTCGAAGTTGTGATGAAAGAGAAGAACCCATTCATAGGGTTGGAGCAAAAGCAGGTTTAGAGTTGAGAGTACATGAAGCAGAATTTATTCTTGTATTATTATTTATTAATTATTGTATTGTTTTCCATATGAACAACTGTCAACCTACTTTGTCCCACCCTGTCCAATGGCAGCCAAAAAAAGGCAAAATACATAGTGGAAAAGCTCTTGAGAAGAAGATTTTAAGATCTATATGAGGAACACTTTAAAGCCTTGATTCAGGCAGGGATAAAAAGATATCAAATGGTGTTAAAGTCATTGGGTGAATGGCTGATGGAGAACCACATATTTATATCATGCCAAACACACCACACAGATTCCTTCCCATCTCACAAGAAGGAAAATGTGAGTTTACAATGCAGGGATCAGTCTCTCATTTTACAAATCAAGAGATTAATATTTCTATCTATTAGTCATGGCACAGGATATAATGTGATCTATTTTACCAAAAAGTGTTTCACTTCAGTGTAATCAAACTGCTAGCAATAACTTCCATTTATAGGAAAATAGGATCTCGAGGACTAGCTCCAGCAAGAAAAAAAAAAAGTAGATAAAGACGGGATACCCTACCACAGTGCCTCCTAAACTTTAACATGCATATAAGCCACTGTGGGGCACACAAGTCAATGCAGATTTGCATTCAGTGTGTCTGGAGCAAGACTTGGAATCTACATTTCAACAAAGTCCAGGTTGTACTGATGCTGCTGTGAGTGAACACAGCTTAGAGAAACAAGAGAATGGGGCTATCTCTTCAATCAGTCACTGTTGTGCAACACTGAGTTGCTAGAGATGAAGGGTCTACAGCAGGATTCATAACAACCAGACACAATGCAAAGTCCCAGATGAAATTCCTATTTTGATAAACCAACCGAAAAAGGTATTTTTCGGTGGAGAAATTTGAATATACACTAGAATTGGATAATAATAAATTATTATTCATCAGGTTTGTGTGAGTAATATCTAGGGAATGTGGAAAATATTGTTTTCAGGACATATGCTTAATATTTAGGAATGTGATATCATGAGCAACCCCAAAGCAACCAAAGACAAATTCAGGAATCTGATTCAAACTGTACTACAACAGAGTTTTGTATTTGAATATCTAACCGGTCCTCTGAATTCTGCACATAATTATTGAAAAATAAAAGACCCATACATTGTGATATCCTAAATGTTTAAATTTCAGACAACATTTACCAAACAATTTAAGAGTAGTCAACATATATTGAGAGTTTACTCTCAAGAATACTTTCCAAAGTTTATTTAACCTTCACATTACAGTATGAAATAGAAGCTATGTCTGCCACCTGGCAATAAGTACTTCTTGGATTAATGAAAAGGTAGACTACTATGAATAAAAATGAATATCCTCTGGCAGTGAAATGAAAATCAAGTATCGCAATCAGGAGTATGACACAATGGAAAAGAAAATTTAGAAAACCACTGGAAAAGCATTCACCTAAGGAGAATTTTAGTTTAAATAATCTTTGTCTCAGAGCACTAGTAATAGGTGACATTCCTAAGTACCATTTGCAAAAGACTAGTCGGGTTCACACAGGCACACAACCCTGAGTTCTGTGTACATCTCCTGTTTTTAGAAGAGCACTATGATTAAGCCCATTCGGGCTTCACTTTGGCCTGAGTTCAGTTATGAACCTACACTCTGAAATTTGAGCAACTCACTTATCCCTGTATGCCTGTAAAATGGAGCTATGAATAACTATTTCATAGTCACTGTGAAAAATAAAGTTTTTAAAATATCTACAAAAAAGAAATAACAGAAGCTATTAGCTCCATCTATGTAAGAGGACACTGAGAGACAAATTAAGTAAAAGTAATTTGTCTAGTCCACACAGTTTCTAAGTGGTAGAATCAAGATTCAAGCTCAATTCCCTCAATATCTGAAACCTCAGCTTTTATCTTAAACCACACAGAATCGATTCTCCCTCTCATTTTCTGAGTGGCTCAAAGCTTCTTTCTCCCCCATAACACAAGAAGAGATGCCATTTCCAGTGCCAATACAATGACATTTCTTCATTCAATAATATTACTTGGGTGTGAAGAGAATGTCAGAAACATGTAAGCATCTGAGGATACAAAGAGATTATGTATACAAAGAAGGATGAATTTGAAAACACTTATTCATAAAGATTTTATGAAGAAAATCTTTATTCATAAAGATTTTAGATACATTCAGATTTATGAATAAAACCTACCTTCACTGCAGCATTATTCACGGTGGCCAAGACATGGAAACAACCTGTGTCCTTCCATAGATGATTGGATAAAGGAGATGTGGTACATATATTCAATGGATTACTACTCAGTCCTAAAAAATAAAATATTGCCATTTGAGAAAACATAGATGGATCTTGAGACTATCATGCTGAGTGAAATGTCAGATAGAAAAGGACAAGAACCATATAATTGCATTCATATGTGAGATATAAAGTAGAAAACAACAAAGGAACAAACCAAAAAACTCAAGACACAGACAAGAGTATGGTGCTTACCAGAGGGGAAGGCAGCTTGGTAGAAGATGAAGAGGGTAAAAGGGGTCAAAAATATGATAAGGAGACTAGACCCTGGGTGATGAGCACACAATGCAGTATATGAATGATGTATTATAGAATGGTACACTTGAATGACATGTTATTAAACAATGTTATGCCAATAAATTTAATGTTACAAGAAGGATGAATAAGACTTCTGGCCAAGATGGAGGCATAGGTAGGTTCATTTTGCCTCCTCACAGAACCAAAAGAAGAAAAACAACACATTAAAAATACACACACACACACACACACACACACACACACATACAAAACAGAACTGCCAGAAAATCAAACTGTATGGAAGTCTCCCAACCAAGGAGTTAAAGAAGAAACATTCATCCAGACAATTAGGAGGGATAGAGACAGGCAGCTGGGGTGGAGACAACTCACAAAGAGGAAAAAGAAGATGATCAAACATATGAGCAGTAAAATGACTACAAACTCACAACTATCAGCAACCAAACCTAAAAAGAATACAAAACAAAACAAACAACTAGAATAAGAAGGAACCACAGAAATGAAATTACATGGAGGGTTATCAGTGGGGAGGGGTGAGTGGGTAGAGTAAAGGAAAGGGTACATGGAAAGAGAAGCATAAATGGTAGGTACACAATAGACAGGAGGAGGTTGAGAATAGTATAGAAAATTTAAAAGCCTAAGAATTTATAGCTGTGACCCATGGACATGAGCTAAGGGAGTAGAATGTGGGTGGGGGGGTGCTGGGTGGAAGGGAATAAAGAAGAGAAAAAAAGGTGACATTGTAATAGCCTAATCAACTATACTTTAAAATAAAAATAAAATGGAATAGAATTTATAAAATAAAATAATAAAAGAAAGATGAATGGAAGAATATATATATAATTTCTCCATTCTTGCAAAATCAAGCTGGGACCAGAAAGAAATTCACAGCAGCAACAACAACCAAATCTATGAAATACTGAGGAGTAACTGCAACAGGAAAACACAGGACTTACATGGAGGAAACTGTAACATTTCATTGGAGAAAATTAATCAAAATATAAAAAGTGAAAAGACATTCCATATTCTTACCTGAGAAGAATTCAATAATATAAAAATTCTAATCTCCCAGTCCAAAATACAATGCAATTCCAAGTAAATGACTGAACCCCCACTTTGAAGTCTCAGCTCAAGTTCTCCTCTTCAGAGAGTTCCTTCTTGACATCTGTATTTTAAGAAGCCACACCCACAGCCCGATTACCTTCCATGGTGTTCTCATGCTCATTCTTTTCATGGTACTCTCTGCTTGCTAAGATTCTCTCTATATGTTTATGTGTTCATGGTCTTTTGTTTTCCCTCACGAAAGTAAGTTTCTTGCCTGACTTGTTCACCACGTTATTCTCTTTATTGGCCCCGAGGGTGGTGGAAGCAGACTAGAAACTCGGTCTTTGCTTGTGAGCTGTTGGAATAGCCAGTCACACAGGATGCCACAGGAGGACATTGAAGGGTCATTCAATTCAACTTTGTTTTTCTGGGAGGGCTTCCTGAAAGAAGTAACATCTGAGCTGAGGCAAAAGCAAGTGTGGTACCCTCAAGGCATTGAGAGGGGCTCAGAGAGACTAGGGAATCCAGGAGAGAGAGTAAGGGGACCTCTGCATTGATAGAAGGAGGAGGAATTCGTGCATGAGTAAAATGTGGTCTGAAGAATATTTATTAATACAGAAAAATGCATGCAACATAATACCACCTGAAAGGCATTCGAAAAAGTTGTCTGAACAGTGTTAAGACGTGCCCAGGCTTGCAGCGTCAGGAGGTAGAATGGGAACCTGATCCAAAGAAAGGTGTGAGGGTCTTTTGTGGGGGAGTCTCCATCACTATAGGTCCCTAAACTGAGGGAAGACTCATCTGCAGGACACTGGTGCAAGGATTCCTGAGTTGAAAGGAAGGATGAACTGAGCAGCCCTTGCAACACCTCCGCTTCCAATGCTCGTTCCATTACCTCTAATGAGTCACAGGTCTGTTGTCATGAGGGGACACTCCCGATTGTGTGGCGGATCCCTGGGACGCTTCCTTAGTCCTAAAACTGTGGGGATGGAGCGGAGGACCAGAACTGCAGGGAAAGGGGCTTTCTCCGCGCTTTCAGAAGCTGTTCCATGCGCACAAGGACAGGAGCCCAGAGGAGGGGAAGGGTCACCTGGACTGGACAGAGACACTGGAATAGAGCGATATCGGAGGCTGAATCCCTCTCCTGGACAGGGCAGGACACGGCACACTGGGCTGAATGCGTGGCTGGGGCACCCCGGAGAGTACAGGTTCACAGCAACACCCCCAGCCCTGGTACACAGCATTTCCTGCATGGTCAGACTTAGCCCAGCAAGTTCCTGCCAGAGCCTCCCAGAGGAGGAGGGGGTGGGAACTGGGGGACCACAGTGTTAAAGGGAGGGAACTCCCTGAGGAGCCCCTGGAAGCAGATATTGCTATTGTCCTGTGCTGAAGATGAAACTGAGGCTCAAAGAGGCTGAGGAAGGTCACACAGAAAAATCTGGATCCAGTTTTTTTAACTTTATTGTATTCTTTTCCATTACCATTTAGGATCTGTTCTTTACTCTTGTCACTCCTGTTGCCCGGCAATGGTACCCTCTGAGGGGAGGAAAGGAAGGCCCCTCCATCAGTGCCTGCCTGAGCCTCAATGTCTCCCTGTGACCTGTCCATTCCTCACCACCATCAGTCTGACACTGCCCCTGCTCCAGCAGCAGCACCACATTCCCTACTAGTCAGCCCCTTGAACACATGGGCTCCCCTCACCCCACTCCCTAGTCCTCATTTCTGAATGCTCTTCCTCATCCTTCCCTCAGCCTGTCTCTGCATGGTTCCTGCCAGAGCCTCCCGGAGGAGGAGGGGGATGAGGGACAGTCTCTGCACTGGCACCTCCCAGCCCCATTACCTACACTGTCTGCCACTGGGAGCAGTGACAACTACAGTCTTTCCCTGATGCAGATCCAGAGACTAGTACACATTCTCCATTCCCAACCAACACTGAGACCACTTAACGCCAAGGATCAGTCCCACAGGAAGCAGTTTCTCAGTCTAAACACAGACTCCACATTTCTGAGTGTTCCCTCAGGGGCTAGAAGGTGAAGTTGCAGCCATCCTCAAGATGTCATACTGAAGGGACACTCCAGTCACCAGTCCCTCCACCCTGCTGGGGTAGAGGGCAGCTCTACATCCCACCTGCTCTTCTGGTCTGTGAAGCTTTTCCAGACACACCAGTCTGTAGGAATCCTCCTTTGTGTGCTCTCCTCCGTGGCCTACTTTCTGCACCCCTCATTTGGTGGCTCCCACTACCTGCAGGGAGAATCTCTTGTCTTCTGGTAGAAAAGAATTTCATACTTACAACATCCTTCCTCCAAAACAGTGTCAAGTTTTTGTTATACTTGCATTATTAAATGCTTAGGTCTTTTCTTCCCTGCTTGACTCTGACTCTTCAGAGATAGATAATACTGACCTTCATATCCTCACTGCACCTGGGACATGCTGCTCCGTGTTTGCTATTGCCCACGGGGCTCTGCTGCAGCTGCTGTCCCACCCCAGCTGTGAGCTTACCTGCCTGCCTGTGCTCCTCTCTGCCACCATCACCAACGACCTATTGCCTCTTTTTCAATCCTTCGTATCACTGGAGATGGATATGAAAAGTCTGCCTGTATATTCAGAGGCTGTCTGTATGTGGAACTATGAACATCATTTCAGGCTCATGTCCAGGTTGCCTGCCTCCATCACACCATGCCTATCCAGCACTTCAATTGAGGCAGGGCAGCAGACAGGCCTCTGTTCATGACATCATGGCCTCTGGAATAACCCTGGGGTATCAGGCCTGGGCTATACAGGGACTACTGCTATTGATTTATTTGCCAGGTAGAATCAGTATGGTTTCTCTCAGGAGCCCTGTGGGAGTTTGCAGCTCAGTAATTGTCCCATAGCCTTGACATTGCCTCAGGAGCATTTACTGGGGAGGAGGAAGGATGTGGTCCAGCAGTACCGGGATTTCCTTTAAGAAAAGTTGCTAACTGCCCATCTATTAGATTGAACTAGAGAGCCACATGATCCATCCAAAAAAATATCTCCTTTGGTTGCTCATATCTGAAATGGCACACTTCAATTGTCATGAAAGTTCTCTGCTAAAATTAGGATATCTTGTGTGGAAGACAAAAACGGTTTGTGAGCTTCCAGGCTGAAAACACTGAGGACTAAGGGGCACCAGGTGCAGGGGATGCCAGAAAACTCCTGACTCCAGGCACACTTGCAGCTCCAGGGTCACCAGCATTTGCCCTCCCCCAAAGTGTGTACCCAGCATCAGTCTTTCATTTGCAACTGCTGCACATGTGACCAGAGCTTAGATCCAGCACAGCCCCACCCCACCAGCATCTCTGGGGCCTGTGCTTTCTTTGCTCTTCCCTGAGAAAAACACTGGAGCCCTGGCTGGTGTGACTTAGTGGATTGAACACTAGACTGCAAAGCAAAAAGCCCTGGTTCAATTGTCAGTCAGGGCACATGCCTGGGTTGCAGGCCAGGTCCCCAGCAAGGGGTACTTGAGAGGCAACCACACATTAATGTTTTTGTCCCTTTCTTCCTCCCTTCCCTTCTGTCTAAAAATAAATACATAAAGTCTTTTAAAAAGAGAGAAAAAACCACTGGAAAAGACAGGCTCAGCCTTAGAATATATATGAAGTTGTCTTAGAACTGTTAACCCATACCACTGAGAAAAAAAAACCAAATAACTAGAGTATATGTGTCTATGGTTCCCTCTTGAATTTAGTCAAAGGTACTGTGTTTGAGAATTAGCTTCCTTCCTCCTGCCCCACTTTCAGTGTGGTTATATTATTTGTTTGAAATGCTGTGGGAGTTGAGTGGAAATAATTTCACCAGATTATAAACCTCACCATGCACACAGGTATACAAGTTACACAGATCCTGTACCTGCATCTACAGGTATATTTACATAGAAATGGGTACAGGTATAGTATAGTTACAAGTATAGATCTAAAATTATGAATAGGGAAAAACCAACCCATACAGAAGGCAAACATTGACAAATAAATCTAACTGGATTTCAAATGAATAATAGAACTACATTAAAAAGAGGAAAGAGCCCTGGCTGGCATAGCTCAGTGGATTGAGAGTGGGTTGTGAACCAAAGAATCGCAGGTTTGATTCCCAGTCAGAACACATGCCTAGGTTGCGGGCCAGGTCCCCAGTAGGGGCCACATGAGAAGCAACTACACATTAATGTTTCTCTCTCTCTCTCTCTCTCTTTCTCCCTCCCTTCCCCTCTCTAAAAATAAATAAATAAAAGTATTTTTAAAAAGAGGGGAGGAATGGCAACCCAAGTAGCTCTTAAAATTAGTATTTTTACTATGTACCTCAGACTAATGACACACTGAAGTGTAAAAATGTATTTTATTCTTGTTATTCATTTATTTTTCATAATAGAACTGGTTAGTGATTCTGAATCTGCTTTTGGTATTCTATGATTGAGCAAATAAGTGATTCTAGTGTGAATAATGAAAGCCAGCTTTCTTACTGCTGCCAGGGGCATTTTCACATACGGAAAGGGGAAAGCTGGGACAAACCCTGTGTATTGGCCTGGGACTGGAGGTATGTGTGTAAAGTCATGGTTTTGAAGGTGATAGATACATAGCCATACAGATAGAAAGATAATAGATAGACTATAGATTGGCACACAGAGAAGTGTTGAGGTGTGTGCATACATGTACATCTATGCATACATGTATTTTTTCTGCTCTGTCCACTGAGCAGATCTAGAAGCAATGATGCCTCCATGACAACAAGCACCCTTACCATCCAGAAATCAGTTCTGAAATATCAGGAAGGGCTGTAAGCCCCAAATCTGACAGGCAGGAGGGAAGGAAAGAGCTAACAAAGCCCAGGGATAGAAAGAGACACAGCTATGCATAACCAGCTGCCTGGTAGGAGTTATGACTCCTACCAGGATAAGGATAAAGCAGCTACAGATTTGTATTTTTAAGAGTAAAATTCTCCAACCACACTCTCTTCACTCCCTCCCATCTCTGCAGCAGGTCCCCATTGACTAAACCAAACCAGATGCCAGAGGGGATACAGGAGCCCTTCACTGAGCTGACACTGATCAACTTCCAGAGTGCAGAGCAGGGTAGAAAAAAAGGATGAATTTGGAGGAGCAAAAGGAAGCTGTCCACCCAGCACAGCATCCAGTGCTATCTAATGAAGCGTTCTTTTTATTTCTCATAGCTAGCTATTCTCATTTCTTTCTTTTATGTTTGGTTACATGTATTTTTTCATTTTAGTTTTATAACATTGAAAATTTCTATGTCTTTTAACAAAAATGTGACCTGTCGGGACTTCCACCAAGATGGAGGCATAGGTGGATGTGCCGTGCCTTCTCACACAACCAAGTTTAGAGACAACTAAATATTAGCAACAGAAAACACAGCCAGAACACGGAAAATTGAACTTTTCAGAAGTCCGTTAACAACAAATTCTTCAGCCTGACTGGTAAGGGGTGAAACCAGCGGCTGGTGAAGCGGGGTTGCACAGGAGGTCTCGGTCAGCCAGACTCAGGAGCGGAATCCAGACACATGGAATCCAGGCGCAGGGTTGGACCTAGTGAGCGACCGAACGAGCGACCAGGCGAGCGACTGCGGGGGAGACAGCGGGGGAGCGGTGCTGCGTGTTGACTGTGGTCGCGCATTTGTGCGCTGGCGGACAGGTGAGGGATTGGGCGGTTGGAACGGAGCCCGGCAGGTCCCCTCGGCTAGCAGCAGTGGAGGGCGCCACCAGTTCCCAGCTCTGACCCCACCTCCACATACAGCCTCATAACCCAGTGACTCTTAGTGGCCCGGCCCTGGTGAACCACCTAAGGCGCTGACCCTCACACAGCTGTGCAAAACAGCAGAGGGGATCGCCATTTCCCCACTCTGACCACGCCCCCACATACAGCATCACAACCCAGCGACCTCGGAGTCCAAGGCCCCGCTTCTCTCACTTAAGGGGCACGAACAGACCAAAAATGGCGCAAGAAGATCTCAAAGCCCCAGAGCCCATAGATCTAAGCAATGAAGAAATAGCAAAACTCTCAGATGCACAGTTTAAAACACTGGTCATCAGGATCCTCATAGAACTGGTTGATTATAGCCACAAATTAGACAAATATACGAAGGCGAAACTAATTGAAATGAATGGAATTGCACAGGACACCAATAGCAATGAAAAGGAAACTGGGACTCAAATCAATGGAGTGGACCAGAAGAAAGCAAATAATGGCCAAACAGAAAAGAGTCAAGAAGCAAGAATTCAAAGAAATGAGGAGAGTCTTAGGAACCTCCAGGACATCTTTAAACACTCCAACATCCGAATTATAGGGGTACCAGAAGGGGGAAAGGCACAGTCAACAGTGGAAAACTTATTTGAACAAATAATAAAGGAGAATTTCCCCAATCTGGCAAAGGAAATAGACTTCCAGGAAATCCAGGAAGCTCAGAGAGTCCCAAAGAAGTTGGACCCAAGAAGGAACACACCAAGGCACATCATAATTACATTAGCCAAAATTAAAATGAAGGAGAGAATCCTAGAAGCAGCAATAGCTAAGGGGACAGTCACCTACAAAGGAGTCCCCATCAGACTGTCAACAGATTTCTCAAAAGAGACCTTCCAGGCAAGAAGGGGCTGGAAAGAGGTATTCCAAGTCATGAAATCCAGAGACCTACAACCAAGATTGCTCTATCCAGCAAAACTTTCACTTAGAATGGAAGGACAGATAAGGTGCTTCTCAGATAAGATCAAATTCAAGGAGTTCATCATCACCAAGCCCTTATTATATGAAATGTTAAAGGGACTTATCTAAGAAAAAGAAGTTAAAGAAACATGAACAGTGAAAGGACAACAAACTCACAGTTATTAACAACCACACCTAAAACAAAAGCAAGCTAAAAGGACAGCTAGATCAGGAGTGGAAACATAGAAATGAAGATCTCAAGGAGGGTTAGCAACAGGGGAGTGGGAGGAGGAGATGGGGGGAGAAGGTACAGAAAATAAGTAGCATAGATAGTAGATAGAAAATAGAAGGGAGGGCAAGAATAGCATGGGAAATATAGAATCTAAAGGACTTGAGACACATGGTCATAAACTAAAGGGGGGTAATGGTGGGGATGGGGGTGGAGGGTGGAGGGGAATGAAAGGGGGAATAAAACAACTGTAACAGCATAATCAATTAAAAAAATTAAATTTAAATAAATAAAAATGTGACCTGTCGATATCACCCTAGTTGGACATGTTACAGAAAGCCCACCCCCTTGATTTTATACTTCCTTACTATCAAATGAACTAACAGTAGTCTCTGAGCCCTTGCTTTTGTAGAACCTTCTCAGTTCTGAGACATTATGATTCTGTGGCAATATAGGGAAAGGCATGTCAAGGGAGAACCAAATTCATTTAGATGCAGACATAAAAAGGCACATCTATTAGGGGAAAAGATAATTTTACCTGGATTTCCTATGCCTAGTGCATAATCCCCATGTGCACTATGGGAGACCCTGAGAGCAGCTGGTTGGATGAATGACTGCATCAATTATGGAGTAGAGATCTACTTAGAAAAATTAGTGAATTACTTAGGATATCCTGGACTATAGTAACAAAAAATCACAAAAGTACATTTGTTTAAAAAGTACAAAAGTTTCTTTTCTATGTAACAGTTCCAGTGTGTCTTCTTAGTATATGGTGGCTCTCCTAGACGTGGAAAACTTTGGATACAGGCTCATTCTGACTTGCGGTTCAGCTGTCACATTCTACCTCCTGGCCATTCCCATCAGTTGACAATAGGGCAAAGAGAGTAAAGAAAAACCAGAACTGGAACACATGGGTGGGTTGGCTAAAGTTCAGTCACATGACAGTGCCTCAAAGCAAGGGAGGTTGGGAAATGTAGTCTAGCTGACTGCCCAAGTGGGATTTGGATTTGGGTAAGCAGCTAATGGTCTGCCACAATTAATATGCCTCAGGATGGACCGAAGAAGAGGGAACCAGTTGTCAACCAGTTAAGAAAGCATTACAACATTTCAGGCAGAAAATGATGGTGGTCAAAACTGAAGCACTGAGACAATAATTAGAAAAGTTATTATGAATTATTTTATTTTTTAATTGTACTCTTCCATTACCATTTATCCTCTTATACCCTCTTCGACCTCCACCCACTCCTTGCCCCACCACAATCACCACCCTGTTGTCTATGTCCATGAGTCCACTTCCTTTTTTGCTCCATCCCTCCACCACTAAACTTCTTCCAGAGCTGTCATCCTGCGCTCTATCCATCAGTCTGTCTCTATGTTTCTTGTTAGTTCAGTTTGTTCATCAGATTCTACATATGAGTGAAATCATTTGATATTTGTCTTTCTCTGACTCACTTATTTCACTTAACATAATGTTCTCCAAGTCTGTCCACATCATCACAAAGGATAAAATGTTTTTCTTTTTTATGGCCAAGTAGAATTCCATTGTGTAAATATCATATAGTTGTTTTATCCACTCATCTACTGATAGACACTTGGGCTGTTTCCAAACCTTGGCAATTGTAACTAATGCTGCACTTATACATTATTTAAAATGAATAATCAACAATATAAGATGTAGAGGTGAGAAGTAAATTGGGTGAGTGTGCCTGTGAACATCCCATGTGTGGAGAACCTATAAAAGAAACCTGAATATAATTTGAGAGGTATTGATTGCCAACAGATTGGTGCATGGAATGAGAAATATTCCATAATAATCTTGTTGGAAACGATAAAAATTAACAAAATATGGTCCTCCTCCTACTCAAAACACACTTGCAGTCTACTTAGATTGGATGCACAGAGATAGGTTGACAGGGTGACTGAATGTGGAAATATGGGAAAAAGAGTTTAAGCCCACAAATACAGACCTGAAATTCTACTAAGCAGAAAATGAAGCCATGATGGAGATGGATGAGTCAGCCAAAGAAATAATACAGAAAGGTAGAAGAACAGTGAAGGGAAAAACATTATGATTACATACATTTGAGGATTTGAAGTAAAGATAAAAGCCTATCGAAGGTGAATGTCTAGTTTAAAAAATGGAATAGCGGGGAAATAAATTAACTGGACTTACTTTGCCATGGCCCAACCCAGTGGTCTTTGCAATTTACAACCTTTGAATGCCAGTTAGATGCCTGTTACCTGTTGGTTCTGGGCTCATTCGGAGATTGGTCAGTGAAAAAATTTCTACTTGTCTAGGGTGCTCACTGATCTTTCGTTAGCCTGGAATGTTTTTTCAAAGACTCCAAAATGCTGTTCTTTCCTTTTTTATGTTATAAAATGAGTATGTGATTCTGACATCTTCATTAAGATGTAAGATCCTTCAGAAAAGAGACTATGCCATATATAAACAAATGGGCAAATGAACTGTATTTTTCACATATTTATACTTTTTCTGTGAGCTCTATCAAAGCATCTAGACCCCAGGTGGTTGGATGATAATCCTGGGTTGGGAAGATGGGCACCACTGATTCAAGATCATTTATTACTTCTGCAGGAGTGTCCAGGGCCAACTGTCAATTGGTCCTGCTAACCAAAGGAAATTCTCCCTCCCACCCCACCCCACAAACCAACATATTTCCCTACTTTTGAATTTAGTCACCCAGGTTCAGACACAGTAAATAAGGGAATCAAAAGAGGTGGTTGAGGATGATTATTACAGACTAACTTCATTAATAAATTTGTATTTCTCTCCCTTTTCCTGCTGAAGAATCCATGGGAGAAGACAACAGGTCCTCTACCCTGGATTTTATCCTCTTGGAAGTCAGCATGCAGCAGGAACAGGACGATTTCTTCATCCTCTTCCTCTTCACTTACCCCATTGAAATGATCGGAAACCTGCTCAGCATCTGGGCCATTCGATTTCACAACCTAATGTGTTCCTTCTTGCTAACCTCTCCTTGGTCGACCTCTCTTCTTCTGTAACTATCCCTTGGGCACCAAAGCCATCTCCTTTGGGGTTGTCTAATACAGATGTATTTCATCATTACTTTGGGTAACACAGATAGCTATATCATAGCTGTGATGGCATGTGACCACGCAGTGGTCATCAGCTGCTTACTTCATTACACAACAATGAGCCCACAAACTTGTGTCTTGCTTGTTTTGGGGTCTTGGGTAATTAGAGACATCAGTGCCCTCCTCCAGACTCTGCTCACAGCTACTCTGTCCTTCTGTGGCAACCAGGAAGTGGCCAATTTCTACTGTGACATTACCCCTTGCTCAAGCCATCCTGTTCTGACATCCACTTTGATGTGAAGATGAGGTACCTTGAGGTTGCTGTTTTCTCTGTGACATTGCCATGCATCATCATGTCCTATGCTAAGGTCTTCTCCGCAGTCTTACACGTCCCATCCACCAAGGGTGTGCTCAGAGCCTTCTCTACCTATGGCTCCCACCTCACAGTGGTTTCTTTGTATCATGGGACAGTCATGGGCATGTACTTCTGCCCTCTAACCAGTTCTAGCTCAAAAAATGTTGTGATAACTGTGATGTACATCACAGCGACACCAATGTTAAATCCTTTCATCTATAGTCTTAGAAATCAGAACATGAAGGCTGCCCTGGAAAAACTCTTCAGCAAGAGAATCTCCGTGTAAGCAATGCAAGTTCATACACTGCATATTGTAGTCACTAATTAAAATGCACTTGGAGGTCCATCCCCAATGTCTTCCCCACCTGATAAGCCACCTTTCTTCTTTACAGCTACTACACTCCTCTTCTCTGGAATCTTATAGCAGTTTAATAAGACGTTGTATTGAGATTATCAGCTTGTGCACATTATTGTTCCTTTTGGCAGAGTGGTAGACAAGGAATATTGGGACCTGTCCCAGCTTTGCTACTAATTAGCAGAGCAAAGTTGAGAATTTTGGAGCCTTGCTGTCCAGATGTCCATAATAAAAATAATAATGCCTGGCTTATCTCTGTCATAGGTTGAAGATCACAGTACTTCAGGCTTTGAAGGCTATAAATCATCATTCAAAAAGTCATTTTTGGACTTTTATTTTTAATCGTCCCTACTTTTCATGCAAACCTGATGGAAAGGGCTGTCTATCTTAACACATCACTCTACTTTTCCTGAGGTTGGTCATTAAAGAATATAACTATTGGTGGAGGTAGAATGAATAAATGTAATCTGATAATGATTAGATGCAATCATCTTTGACTTTATTTCTCACCTATCATATGTACGTGGTGTGTCATAAACTCACCTAGGAGCCTATCAGAATTCATATGCATAATATTTAAACAAAGAAGAATTAAAACAGAAAATTAGATGCATAGGTGTCTTCTGAAAGCAACTAAAGCTGATTAAACATGAACACTGATGTAACTTAAAAGTTAACTTCAGGAAGAACTTACTTTCACTGAGACTAAGAGAACTGAAGAGAAAAGGTGGTGTTACCACAACCATGGAGTTCAGAAGAAGGGGGCCACATAGTACTGCCTTTTTTTGTTTTGTTATTGTTCTTGTTAATGTAGTTTCTATTCATCTTTACTGCTGGGCATAGAAATACAAATGAACACAGACATCACTGTAGACACAGTCCTCCTGACACCCCTTTGTGTAATATGAACACATTGTCCATCTAATTGGGATCAGTGACTGCAGCCAATACAGAAATCTTTTATTTTCTGAATGGCCCAAGGTAATTTGAGTCATGCTATAATTTGATTGTTCTTATTATAATAATATATGCTGAAAACCTGTAAGTTTCAACTTGCTACTGTGGATAAAATTTTCACAAGGTTATAAGCAAGTAAAATAGCCAAAAAATTCACTTTGTGGGAATAAGCATGAATGCAATAAAAGCATATTAAAAACAAAAACAAAACATCACTACAGAACTCGAGACAAGAGGAAGTTCAAGAGTGGGGACTCAAGGTAATGGAAGTTCAGCACCATGTAGGCCATGACTATAATCTTGATTTTAAAGTTGGGTAGTGGATAATAACATTTATAATATCTTCTATTATGAAGAATAAATAAGTAGATATTAGATAGGTAAATAGATAGAAGCTTGTTAATCAGTAAAAAACTGAGATACAGGGCTCTGCATGAAACAATGAGGTAGGAAATGAGGTTTTTCTTTAAGAAGGGTTAGGTAGGAAAGAGAGCAGTAAGGGAAGAGTAAGGAATGGTGAGACCAGGAGTTTAATTAGGCATCTCAGAGCAATCTGGAATGCAAGAGTGAATATATAGACAAAGAATCCAGAGGCAAAAGTAATGTGGAAATAGAAATAATAGAATGGAGTAATTTTTAGGATAATAAAGGATACCTTTATTGAAATTAGTAAGAAGAGAGTAATTTAAGAGAAATTAGTTCCATTTTGGGCCAGTTTTAAAGGGGTCTAGTGGGACACTCTAATGGAAGTATTCAATAAATTGTCC
>NW_026521965.1:0-64137 GCF_021234435.1 Artibeus jamaicensis
GCTAGAATTTCGAGAGGCAGAGAGACACTCCAGCCATGATAGTAGTTTAGTTACAGGACAGAGGTGGGAAACATGGACTCCCAGAGAAAGTTATCACACTGTAAAGCAAGAAAAGAACATCTGGTCTCAGTTCCCATTCTCGTCACCATCAAGTGGTCCACCCAAATATACCCAGTCACACCAAAGAAGATGCTGGGAACTCAAAGGAAAAATGACAGAACATAAATCACAGTGTACCTTCATGTCTCTGGTTTCCAAGGAGTCATGGAAATGGTTATGATGTCACGGGCCATGGGCTAGCAGAAACCAAAGTAGAAGAAACACTTTTTTTTAATCTAAAACCAGTCCTACTGAAGAGATGAAAACCAGATGTCCTCTGAGGACAGTTGCTCAAATTATAGACAGAAGAAAAACTTCCAAAATAATTCTATAAAGCAATTATACTATTAATTTTAAAGCCTGATAAAGATTTCACACAACAAAACACAACGGAATCTCACCTGTGAGTATTGCTGCCAAAATTCCCAGAAACATATAAGCAGACACCAAGAAAACCTTAAAAGGGCCCCTACCTCACACATGGGGATTATTACAGGAATGCATGGCTAGTTAAATATTAGGAAAAATACTGTTGTTTTGCCAAACTTTTTTGCGTGCACTGAGATGAGCATATAATTTTTTTTTTTGTGTATATCACATTATTGATTTTTTTGAACTTTTGGGTCTCACTTGCAAAAATATTTTTTTTCTCACGAGTTATGTATGTCTTAAAGTTGAAGTGAGTCTCTAGGTATTGGTTTTTTATTTAATTTTTTACATTCAGCCATCTGTCTTTGTAATTATTATTAAATTATAGTTGATATATAACATAATATTAGTTTCCGGTGTACCACAAACCTCATTCATATACCTTACAAAGGATCGGCTGATATGTCTAGTACCCAACATCTGTTACCAATAAAGGTAGAAAATACAAAGTGTTGATCAGTTATGTTTTTATAATAAGACAATTTAATTCCTTACACTTAAAGTAATAGATAGAAAGTTTTTGTTCATTGTTTTTTGGATGTTTGTGTTCCTCCATCTTATTTTTAATGCTCTTTGTGATTTGATGATTATTTTTGCAGACGAATGCTTTGATTCCATTCTTTTTGTCTTTTGTGTTTTCAGTTTGCTTTATGGTTATCATGAAGCTTACATAAGTCTTATAGTTATTACAGTTCAGTTTAAGCTAATAGCTTAACTTTGATTGCACACAAAAACACTTCATCCCTTACCCAACAATTGACATTATGTCACAATTTTGCACCCCTTCCTTCAGTAACAAATATTGTAGCTATAGTTATTTTAATACCTTTGTCTTTTAAACATTATACTAGAGTTAAAATAATCCTACACAGTATTACAAATTTAGAGTGTTCTGAATTTGTCTTTATACCTACATTTACCAGTTTTATACTTTGCTTTTTTAATTCTTTTATTTTAATTGTTGTTCAACTACAGTTTTCTGCCTTTTATTCCCATCCTAGCCCATACCCCCAGCCCCCCCAGCCCTCCCATTTCCACCCCCTTGTTTTTGTCCATGTGTCCTTTATTTTTGTTCCTGTAAACCCTTCCCCTTCTCCCCCTAAAATTGTCCCCTGGTCACTGTCAACTGTTCTCTTTTCAGTGTCTTTGGTTATAATTTGCCTGTTTGTTTGTTTTGTTGTTTAGGTTCCTATTAAAGGTGAGATCATATGGTATTTCACATTACAAATTGACATCCTTTTGTTTCAACTTGAAGAACTCCCTATGGCATTGGATAAAAGTCTAGTGCATTTATAATTTCAGTCTCAGTACTCTTCAGCTCCAGAATTTCTGTTTCATGCTTTTCTATGATTTTTATCTCTGTTGGACTTGTTTTGTTCACATATTGTGGTCCTGATTTTGTTGGGAGGTTTTTTATCTGTTTTCTATTCAACCTTGCTGAGTGTCTTAAAATAATTATTTTGAATTCTTTGTCAGGCAGTGCCTAGATTTCCATTTCTCTGGGATCAATCACTAGAAAATTATTGTATTCCTTTGGTGGCATCATACTTCCTCAGTTTTTGTGTTCCTGAATTTTTGAGTTGTTGTCTTCACATTTGAAAATGGAGTCATCCTCTCCAGTTTTTACCGACTGGCTTTGAGAGAAAAATACATTCATTATTCAGTCCACTGGGAACTCTAAAGTCTCTTGAAGCTTTTCTATAGATACACCCATCCATGATTTTGTTCCCTTGTGGGAAGTGATTCCTAAGATTGCATTCCTTTTGTGGCTGGAGGACAAGGTGGCAGCTGGCAGACCAAGGAAGCAGTGGATTGTGGATTGGATGGTCTCACATTCATGCAGATAAACCAGGAGGAACAACTGGGGAGTGAGACAGGCCATGCAACCCACAGTTTCAGTGTGGAGAAATAAAGCTCAAACCTCTGATTGAAAACATGTTGGGAGCCCTGGCCTGTGGCTCAGTAGAGCACCTGCCTGTGAACCAAAGAGTTGTCAGTTCGATTCTCAGTCAGGGCACATGCCTAGCTTTCAGGCCAGGTCCCCAGTAGGGGGCCCTGAGAGGCACCCACACATTGACATTTCTCTTCTCTCTTCTGCCTTCTTCCCCTCTCTCTCTCAAAATAAATAAATAAAACCTTGAAAAAAAAGAAAACACTTAGGGTTGAGATGGCAGTTGGAGAAACTCCCAGTTGCTCAGGAAAGTTCCTTGGAGAGAGCAACAGAGTCTCTCCTAGAATATAAACAAGCTCATGTGCCAGGGTATGGGGACCAGAAGAGCCCAATTTAATTGGAAGTAGCAGGGGAAGTGACTGAAAACCTGCAGAGAGCAGAGCAAGCACCATTGTTCGCGCTCAGACCCCTTCCTAACACATAGCTTCACAACTACAAAATGTGGGTTGCCCCACCCTCGTGAACATCTAAGGCTCTGCCCCTTACTACATAATAGGCATGCTAAGACAAAATGAAAGTATGGCCCAAATGAAAGAACAGATCAAAGCTTCAGAAAAAACACAACTACGTGACACAGGGATAGCCTACCTATCAGATTCACAGTTCAAAACACTGGTAATCAGGATGCTCAAAAAATGTGTTAAGCATGGTCACAAAAGAGAGAAAAAAGTGGAGCTATGAAAAGTGAAATAAAGGCAAATGTACAGGGAACCAACCGTGGCAGGAAGGAAATCAATACTCGACAGTTTGGACCCGAAAGAAAAACAAACAATTAATCAGAACAGAATGAAGAAACGAGAATTCAAAAACATGAGAAGCTTAGGAACTTGTGGGACAACTTGAAAGGCTCCGACATCTGAATGCTAGGGGTGCCAGTAGGAGAACAGGAAGAGCAAGAAATGGAAAACTTGTTTGAACTAATAATGAAAGAGAATTTCCCCAATCTGGCAATGAAATGGACTTCCAGGAAGTCCAGGAAGCTCTGAGAGTCCCAAACAAGTTGGACCCAAAGAGGAACACACCAAGACACATCCTACTTAAATTACTCAAGACTAAAGATAAGGACAGAATCTTAAAAGCAGCAACAGAAAAGGAGACAGTTACCTACAAAAGAGTGTCCATGAGACTGTCAGGTTATTTCTCAAAAGAAACCTTGCAGGCAAAAAGGGGCTGGAAAGAAGTATTCTAAGTCATGACAGGCCAGGACCTACATCCAAGATTGCTCTTGCAGCAAAGCTTTCATTTAGAATGAAAGGACAGATAAAGTGCTTCTCAGATAAGGTCAAGTTAAAGGAGTTCAACATCACCAAGCCCTTATTATATGAAATGTTAAAAAGACTGATCTAAGAAGATAAAAAATATGAACAGTAAAATGTCAATAAATTCATACTAACAACCACACCAAAAACAAAAAGAAAAACAAACTAAACAAACAACTAGAACAGGAAGAGAATCACAGAAATGGAGATCACATGAAGGGTTAGCAGCAGGAGAGGAAGAGGAGGAGGGAGGGAAATGGTGTAGGGAATCATAAATGATAGGTAGAAAATAGACAGGGGAATGAAGGGGGGAAATAGAACAACTATAATGGCATAATTAATAAATATATTTTTAAAGACTTAAAAAAAAGAAAATAGACAGGGGGAGATTAAGACTAGTATAGGAAATATAGAAGCCAAAGAACTTATATGTATGACCCATGCACATGAGCTAAACGGGGGAATGTGGGTGGGAAGGGGTGTGCAGGGCGGAAGGAAATAAAGGGAGGAAAATGTGACAACTGTAATAGCATAATCAAAGATCGCATGCCTTCTCTCAATCCTGCAAAGTCAGAGCAGGGGCTGAGAGTCTCCAGTTTCTTTTTTCCAGGCAACGCCCTAAAATGTGTGCTTTCTCCCAAACTTGCAGAGTTGAGCAGGCCTTCCGCACATGCTCACAAGCCCTTTGCAAAGGCTCAGACTCACCAACCATAAGGTGGCATGAAGGGAGTTGTCCACTGGAAAGTGGATGAGTTCTGGGGGTGCCTATGGATCAATTAGGCTGGACAGGGGACAGGGTGAGGGTCCATAGATGAGGTGTCGTAAGCAACTCATGGGCTAGACTTCTCAGGAAGAATCCTGACACTTAACACTACAACGGCTTCAGTGAAGGCTGCAAGTATGACCAGGAGCAAAATTGTACCACAGACCTTGTATCCCATGGAGTAGTTCCAGTTTGTACTGAACTGGAGGAGAAGGGCCCACATTTCAGCAAAGAGTCTAGAATGGGTCAGCCCGGAGCTTGAACCCTGGAGGCACACTACCTCAGAAACCCTCTTGCCCATCCTTATTCTAGAAGAGAACTCTGGAAACTATTACTCTTGAGAACCACTGTATGCCCCCTGGGACAGCTATAAATGTGTAATGAGTTTCACCAATTACTCTATGGCCAGAAAAAAGACCTGTGGGAATCACGGTTCAGGAGGCTTTATAACCTGGTGGAGAAAAATTCCAAATCTCCTCTAAGCTGTGACCACCCGGGTTCCTAGAGGAGGAAACTGGAATTCACACTGGTAGGCTTTGTCCAGAACAGCTCTTTCCACCCCTTCTGCTCCACCCCAACTGTGGGGTTGGGAAATGTGGGGTTCCTGTTTCTAAACCATCCTAATCTTATCTCCTTTGCCATAGGATCAAAGGACCCATGCTACAAGCCTACTACTGGAACTTCCTTCAGCGTGCCTTCCACCCAGGAGGAATGCTAACAGGTGCTAGACAGCTGACTGTAAGCTTCCCATTTGTGGAAGAGAAGTAAAGGCAGGATCAGGACGATTTCTGACAGCCTCTGGGCTGACTCCCCCTGCAGGGGCTGTGGACCCTGAAAAACAAAGTCTCTAAGACAGTGATATCAAGGGACAGGTAGCCAACAACTACAGGCATACATTATCTCCTTCCACCCTCACAAACTCTAGGAGGTAAGTAGAATTATTTTGAATTATTTTGTCATTTTAAAAGATTAAAAAATGGTGGATTGAATTGCTTCAGGTTACATAGAGAATGACTGGCAATACTAGCACTCAGACCTTGGTTCCAGAACCCAAGGTCTCACAATTGGATGAACAAAACCGAGAAAGAAGGTGGGGGTGGGGGAGAGAGAGAGAGAAAGACCTCCCCTTGTGACAATGAACAGTGGATATTTTGAGACCCTTACTCATAAGAACAGATTAAGGAAGGGGTGGTTTTTATTTGGTGATCTCAGTTCTGAGCTCTCCACCTCTTAAAGAAATGGTGTGTGTGCATGTTTGTGTGCTTCTGCGTGTGCACTAGTATAAGCCTGCTGGTCTTAGAGAGGAGCTGCAAAACCACATGGTCCTCCCACTCCCACATTCAACAATGCATACTAACAGACCCCTTCAGAAAATTATGTTTATCTTATTATCAAAGTACTGATGTGTCAAAGCACTCGGATTACATTTCTTTGATGTTGTCTGCTACTCATGATGTCAAGGGGAAGTATTTGGCCTCTTGTGTCCCTGAAAAACTGTCCTGAGCCTTGTCACACTTAGAGCACAAACAATTTCCAGGAACAAGGATTTTACTGGCTCACCATTGGCTAGAACCTTGGTTTAATTCCAGTGAACTCAAGGCTCCCACCATGTCTCGCATTCATGCAGATGCATTTCCTGGCTCTTCTCCCTGTAGCATATGGTTCTTTTACCTCTCTCCTCAATGTTTCAGCAGAAGTCATCTCTCCTGTGGTGACACCTTAGCCCCCTAACACTGCAGATAGTGAAGTCTTGTGCTCAGAAACTTCTCTGCTCTGGTTCCCTGTGTTTTTAGTTTGCACATGAATTATACCATCCACTTCACACCTGGTGCAGCTTATTCTTACATTATTAACTCTTTAAAATCAACTTGCCATTGTCCTTGCTCCAGATTACATGCAAATGTTGCTCTATTCATCAGTCATTTCATACATCCAAATACCTATGTTTGCATTAAACAAATGTTGCTTATTTCTGTCACCAGAAAATAGGTAGTTGAATTTATGTCAGCTATATTAACTTTTAGTATTTTATGAATCATGCTCAAACTAAAAATTTTTCACAATGACCAGTCTTCTTTTCCAGGCTGATTTCCCATTCTGTGTGTTTTCTCCACTATTTCTTATTAAACTTTGTTTTAAGTTAGCACCTTTTCTTTTGTTTATTGGCCATGCCTTTTTCCTCTCCTATGACTTGTCTATTCTAACCTTGTGCCCATTATTTCCTTCTGTATTTTCGGTCCTCTTTTTATCAGTGTGTGAGATATGTATGTATTCTGAATACTAATACTTTGTTGATTACCTGTGTAGCAAGCATTTCTTTTCTGTCTATGACTAGTCTTTCTCCTTCCTTTATAGTGTCTTTTTCATACAAATATTTTAAATGTAAAATAGTCAAAACGTAAGACATTTTTCTTACATTTTGTGTGTTTTGTGCTAGCTTCAAAAATTAATTATTCCATTAAACAAGCACAGAGCTTGACTTCCTGCGCTTTTTAGGACGTCCGCCTTAACTGACTGGGCAGTCTACTGGTTCGTGGACTGGGGCGGACCGTTGACTGAGGCCACGGAATTTGAGGGTAAAAGTAGCGTTATGGGGTTGGTAGGAAAGCCAAGAAAGGAAAGACTATGCTGTTGCTAGTTCGCAAACGTCCTCGTCCCCTGGGTGAGGAGAGAATGTTGGAAGAGAGCGTGAGCCCCAACCAGAACCCCCACCTCTCCAAAAGTGGGCAAAATAGCCCATCTAGGCCTCGGTCTGAGGAGGTTGTGTTTGGGGGCTCTGTGTGTGCGTGTGCATGTGTGCACGCATGCACCAGCACTTGGATTTGTAAACTGAGCAAACTTTTGGCTTACTGACGATGTGGTCAACTACTTTAATGCCATTCGGGTCCAGAAGCAGGGGTGAGGGGCAACTCAGTTCCTGCCCTCGGGACAGAGGTGCAGGGGGAGGATGTTGCGCTTGGGTGTTCGTTTTGTTTGCACGATACTCAGAAACAATAGCCTTGCAAGCTACTCCCATCCTCTGGGTTTAGGGATGTGAGTTGCATCGGTATTTCTGTGGGGAGAGAAGGCATGAACCTCTATTTCGGTTCCTAGAATGGCACGAAGAGTATATTCTAACAGGCCTACTAGCTGCAGCTTCAAGCCCAAGCTATGAGACCAAGCAGAGGCAATCCCGACAACTATTTGATAGAAATGGTTGTATTTCTATCAAAGATATTTGGAAATCAGTATTTACCTGAGTATGATTTGCATTGTTAACTTAGGTGTGTTCACGTCTGTTGTAAAAGAAGAAAAAACAACAGGAAAACTTGTTTCACTTGTTGAAGTTGTAGACAGTGAGTGGAAACATCTTTTCAGTTACTCTGGGTGTTAGGCGAGGCCTTGGTCTTTGGCATCACATGACCCAGAGATCTCAGACTATGGGCGGGCCCGAATTGACGACCTGTGCAGTGCCTTAAGGGGAGAGGCCGCGTGCTCTCGCGGGCTAGTCGGAGGTGCCGTCTCCTCCGGGCCTTCCGAGCATGCGCGTTTGCCAGTGCTGTGATGCCTTGCCCTCTGCCTGCCTGTGGGTTCTGGGTTGGAGCTGTTTTCAGTGGGGGTCACTAGTTCAAAGATATTACCTATGTAGACCGTGTGAACTTCCTGCATGTTCAGGAGGCAGGGCCACAGCCACCCCAGTCTCAGCTTATTTTGAAAAGAGCTGACAGTTTATGTTGTTAGTTCTTACTCAAGCAAGAGACTCTGTACAGTGTTAACATGATCACATTTGAAAGTATAGTTTTAAATCTTGATTTCAGTAATTACTAGGCTTAGAATTTGATCTTGTTCAAATTCTGAGACAATATGAGCTACAAATTTCTTTCTCTGAAGGTTTAGTCAAATGACTTCACGGTGTAAATTTGGAGTGTTGCAGAAAAAATTATAGACTCTGATTTTGAAAGAAATGAAGAGAAACTCTAGATGAAAGTTCAACTCAAGTACAGCGGGTATTGTACACATTTTACTTTTAAATTTTCTATATTTTGTATATACCATGTAAAGCTTATGAAACTTATAGATGGAGCATTTTGGAAGGAATATTTAGAAAGATTGAACATGTAGTCTAGCCTCTTTACTACCTAGGTCCAAGGACATAAAATAACTGAAGGCAAAACATTTAGTGGCAAAGGTGGGAACAAAACCAAACTTCTCTGGATTTATGAGTGTTCTTCCCACAAACCCTATGTGCTTGAGTTCTGTGCTTTGAGGTTCAAAAGAAAGAAAGAGATTTATTTTTACTTGTATTTGTGCCTTATTTAAAGTATTTCCAGAAGCAATTCTGTCTCCCTAACACCTGCTTCTCGCATTTCTGCTTCCTAACTTACTAGTTAGAGGGCAAGATTTAAGAGAAAATGATGACAATGGACAGTTAAGATAATAATAGCTATTATTTATGGTGTATGTACTATATTCTAGACACTTAATTATATGTAGCAACATATTTAATCCTTATACCAGTCCTTTGAGATAGGCATTATCATTATCATCCTTGTCTTCCAGGTGAAAAACTAAGACACAAAGAGGTTGTTAAATAAGTAACTTATGAAGTGGCAGAACAAAGATTTGAAGTTAGGGCTGTGGCTTTAGAGTCCAGGCTCTTATTTTTTAAATACATTTTTTTGATTATGCTATTGTAGTTGTCCCATTTCCCCCTCTTCATTCCCCTCCACCCTGCACACCCTCTCCCACCCACATTTCCCCCTTTAGTTCATGTCCATGTGTCTTAAGTTCTTTAGCTTTTACATTTTCCATACTGTTTTTGCCCTCCCTCGTCTATTTTCTGCCTACCATCTATGCTACTTATTCTCTGTACCTCTCCCCCCTTTCACTCCCCTGTTGCTACCCCTCCATGTGATCTCAATTTCTATGGTTCTGTTCCTATTCTAGTTGTTTCCTTAGTTTTTTTAAATTTTAGACATGGTTGTTAATAATTGTGAGTTTGCTGTCATTTTACTATACATGTTTTTTATCTTCTTTTTCTTAGATAAGTCCCTTTAGCATTTCATAAAATAAGGGCTTGGTAATGATGAACACCTTCAACTTGACCTTGCCTGGGAAGCACTTTATCTGCCCTTCCACTCTAAATGAAAGCTTTTCTGGATAGAGCAATCTTGGATGTAGGTCCTAGTCTTTCATGACTTGGAATACTTCTTTCCAGCCCCTTCTTGCCTGTAAGGTGTCTTTTGAGAAATCAGCTGACAGCCTGATGGAAAGTCCTTTGTAGGTGACTGTCCCCTTATCTCTTGATGCTTCTAGGATTCTCCCCTTCATTTTTATCTTGGCTAATGTAATTATGATGTTTTGATGTGCCTTGGTGTGTTCCTCCTTGGATCCACCTTCTTTGGGACTCTCTGAGCTTCCAGGACTTACTGGAAATCTATCTCTTTTGCCAGATTGGGGAAGTTCTCCTTTATCATTTGTTCAGATAAGTTTATCACTTGTTGCTCTTCTTCTTCCCCTTCTGGTACCCCTATAATTGGGATGTTGGAACATTTAAAGATGTCCTGGAGGTTCCTAAGCCTCTCCTCATTTTTTTGAATTCTTGTTTCTTTATTCTGTTCTGGTTGAATGTTTCTTTCTTCCTTTTGGTCCACTCCATTGATTTGAGTCCCAGTTTCCTTCCCATCACTATTGGTTCCCTGTGCATTTCCCTTCATTTCTCTTAGTTTAGCCTTCATTTGCTCATCTAATTTGTGTGTAAAATCAACCAGTTCTGTGAGCATCCTGATCACCAGTGTTTTGAACTGTGCATCTGATAGGTTGGCTATCTCTTGGTTGCTTAGAAATATTGGCTCTGGGACTTTGAACTGTTCTTCTGCTTGAGCCGTAATGTTTTGGTCTGTTCGCTCCTGTTACATATGAGGGGCAGAGCCTTAGGTGTTCACCAGGGTGGGCAACCCAAGTCACTGAGTGGTGAAGCTATATGTGGGGATGGAGTCCGAGAGGGAACAATGATGCTTTGCCCGGGTCTCTGCTGCACCTCAGTACCTTCTGCCACTACACCAAAGCAAATTGGGCCTTTCTGGTCTTGATTTCCATGTGGGTGGGCTTGTGTTCACTCTAGGACCCTGTGGGTCTCCCCAGCAAAATCTCCTGTAAGACTAGGAGTCTCTCCCTGTGCCTCAACACCCACAAGTATTTTCAGTGTTTTGAGGCTTTATTTCCCAATGCTAGGGCCCTGGGTTACACAATCCATCTCACTCCCCAGTTATCTGTGCACGAATGTGGGACTGCCCGGTCAGCCAGCCACCTTGTGCATGGTGCCCCACTTCTCAGTTTCTGCCTTTCTGGGTCTGCCTGTTGCCACCCCACACCTGGGGTCTGCCAGCCACTGCCTGGGTGCCCAGGGTCGGTCTAGTGCTGTCTTGTGCACCCGGGGTGCCTTGTACACCCGGTGTCACCACTTCCTGTGCCACGACTTCTCTCTGCTCAGCCGCCCGACTCCACAACACTTACAGGTCTGAATGAATGTGTCTATTTCAACTCCTTGGTTGTCAGACTTTTCTACAGTTCAATTTTCTCTCAGTTTTGGTTGTTATTTTGCTTGTAAATTGTTGTTGGCCTTATTTTGGTTGTTCAAGGAGGCACAGTGTGTCTATCTATTTCTCCATCTTGGCCAGAAGTCCTCTAGAGTCCAGACTCTGAATCACTGTATTATCCTGCCTCTCGGTATATGTCATACTGGCCCAATTAGTTTAAAGAAATTGTTCAGGTTTATACTTTGAAGTTGTATGTAATTAAACCCTATTTTGAAGTTGTAATCCAAACTCAGGAAGTCTGACTCCAGAGCCCACATTGTTTCATCAGACAGTTGTCACAGAATCTACATTCTTCTGTAGCACAGAACTTTTAATGGACCAGCTGGAGTATGGCGTAGTGGCAAGATATCTATACTGAGATTCAGGAAGTGTGGGTCCTACCTAGCTGCTTCCACTGTAGCAGTGTACAAGCTTTTAGGACCTTTTTTCCTCTGAGGTCCCTTCTAGTTCTAATAAATTCTGATTTTTGGCTTGACTTGAGATCCCAAGTATCTTATCTAAAGGATATGGAGTAGTACATATTCTCATTGAATTGGATATTATCACTCTGAGACATTATCAGTCACTGAAAATATGCATTACAAATACCTGGAGTGCTTGTTAAAATTACATTTTTGGCTTCCAAACCAAATCTATTGAAATAAAATCTATGAGAGTGGGGTCTAGGAACTGGTATGTTAAGGGCAATTCCAATTAAATCTTAGTCAAACTAAAGTTTGAGAACCATGGCCCTAAAGGGTGTGCCAACATAGACTGAAGACTGTTTACTGTTTTGAAAAGGATGGGTCAAAGTCTGGCTCTCCTTCACCTCTTTTGTATGTGAAGGATCCCCTCTAGTTGACGTGGTAATAGGCAGACATAAGTGGGAAATAAGGAAAACTAAAAGTAGATTTGGAAAGGGTTGGGAGATGAGGGAGAAGCTAGGAATGACTTCCAAATGAGGAATTAAGGCAGTGTTAAAATAGAACAAGAAAATAATTCTTACACAATAGAAACAGACTTATAAATAGAACAGACTGATGGTTGGCAGAGGGGAGGGGTTTGGGGGAATTGGGTAAAAAGGTAAAGGTATTAAGAAGTACCAATTGGTGCTTACAAAATAGTCACAGAGATGTAAAGTATAGCATAGGGAATATAGTCAGTAATATTGTAATTACTATGTATGGTGCCAGGTGGGTACTTGAAATACCAGGGGGATCACTGTGTAAAGTGTATGGTTGTTTAATCACTATGCTGTACACCTACACCTGAAACTAATACAAAGTAGTGTTGAATGTAAACTGTAAATGAAAATTTAAAAGTTTTTAAAAAGAAAGGAGTATTTAGAGAAGCAAATGAGGCTATTTAGGATTTTAAAAAGAATGTAAGAATCAATGCAAAGATATAGAAATATATTTATATTAAATATAAAATTAACATTTAGAAGTAGACAGATTATTCCATAACTAGATCTATTTTCCTATTGTATACTAATTCATTGGAACATTCAATTTAGGCTGTTTGCCTGTACCATTGTTCAATCAGAAAAAGAGGACTAGATAGCCATTAACTTCCAATCCCCTTAAAAACGATCCAGGCATCAGTACTACTTCCAACAGTTATGATTTCCCTTCTCTACCAAAAGGTAAGAAAATAAGGTGAAAACTTTGAGAAAACAGGAACTAAGATTATAGAAAATTACCATTTCTCTTTTATTATAATAGATATAAAAAGTTGATATTTTCTTTCCATTATTCATATATAGAGATTACTTGGCTCCTTCTGAACATTCCAGGACAGTAGTTTGAGTTTTCTTGTCTATATGGGTGGTTTAGCATTTTAAATGGAGTATCTTAGATCTGGGGTCTTTGTTCTAATGAAGTGGTAACCTACATGGTAAAGAATTTTTGTCTTTTTCAAGATACATGTGGATATTGTGACTTAGATATTTGGTGCTAAAGAATGAAGTTGAAGAATGAAACTCAAGTTTCCTCAAGAATAAGTGTGCATGGGAACACAGGAAAAATAGATCTTAGGAAGATTAGCAGCCCAGGAATTTCTAGCATTTGACCTTAGTCTTTTTTCTCTTATACCATTTTTGCCTGTCTTATTTGTTACCTCTTTACTCTCTTATCCAGTTGGCTTTCTTATAGTTTCAACTAGCACATGCACTAAATTGCCCTTGATGGGAGTTCTAGACTTAACCTTTTAGTTCTAGCTCTCAGAGCACAATTATTGACTGCCCTCTGTATCTCCTGATTCAAAGTCTAGAAAGAGAGAGTCTCTGATTAAGCTCATTTTTAAAATGGGGTTATGAAAATACTGGTTTTATGTTTAGGCCTCTCATCTCTGAAACCATTAGCTGTGGTGGTGGATGCTGGGAGGTCTTAAAGTTTATTGACTTTTTACTTATCTTGGAAGAAGGCATGGACAGTAAGACATTCTGAAATATACTCGGTACATGCTGGTTATATACATTTGCAATTTTCTGGGCACATTTAAAAAATCTTCAATAGGATTTTATGCAAGTAGAGTTTTAAAATGAATCAGTCAGTCTCTTTTTTCCCCGCTCAATGCTTGTATTGTTAAATTTATTCAGCATTTACCCATAGACCTTAATTTTGGGAGTACCTAAATTTATACTTATTTTGTTTTCTTCAACATTTGAGGAATTTGAAGTAAAAATTTTATCTCATTCCCATTTTTAAAAAATATGTATTTATTTTTAGAGAGAGGAGAAGAGAAGGAGAAAGAGTGGTAAAGAAACATCAATGTGTGGTTGCCTCTCATGTGTCCCCCACCAGGGACCCAGCCTGCAACCCAGGTATGTGCCCTGACTGGGAATCAAACCAGTGACCCTTTGCTTCACAGGCCTGTGCTCCATCCACTGAGCTACACCAGTCAGGGCTCATCCCCATTTTTATGGATAAAAATTCACATGGATGTGCATAAGTGGGCATTTGTCTGGTCATCTTCTGCCATTTAAAAAATTCTCCACCAGCTAAAATATTTTTATATGTAGCATAATGTTGACCTTGAAAAATAATAATTTGAGTTACTCCAGAGAGAAATGTGCATCCTCCTGAACTACTGATTTCTATAGGCTCTGACCAAGATAACAGTCTGTCAGAGTTATGACAAGATTCTGGTATTGGGTAAGATATAAGACTGGACCAGTATTTTTGAAATTTTGAGAGCTAGGTTGGGAAACAATTAATCTTAAAAGAAAAAAGAAAAGAAACACAAGAGAGCAAAGTAGAATAGAATAGAAAATATCAGACTATATTACACACAGTAAGAATAAAAATTGATGGCAAAATTTTATGTTTTTTCTTCCCCTCCCACAATACACATGCACACCACACATATATATTCTAGGTTATAATGTATTTCTTGCTATGGGTTGGGATCAAAAAGTTTAAGAAACATTGATTACACTAAATTCATATTACAGAGTACAAGGTATTATACTAGGATTGATTGTGAAAAAGAAATACAGATATTACCTTACCTAAAACTCAATGGGGAAGAAAGACATGTATAAAAATTAATAAGGCATGCTGTGAGAAATTTCACAACAAAGTGCTATTGAGAACAAGTCCATATCTTTAAATTCTTTTCTTCAGGCTTTCAACTATCAAATTAAATATGTATGATATGGTATTTTTTTAATGCTACATTTTACTTTTTTCTCTACTACTTATATCTTTTGAGATTGGGCCTGGGGAGCAGTGAATCCAGAGTTGCCTCCTTCAGTGACAACAATGAACACAGGGTATGTGAAAAAATATACATTAATAAACATGTGTCTTTTACTGACTGATGTTTTATCTTCTATGTACATTTTACATTTCTGAACTTGGAAACAAACTATTAATACTTAATAAGATATGTTTCCTCAAAAGGCAAATACCACATTCTGTTTCTCACCCTTTGAGAAGTCAAGATTCTGTGTTTAAGTCTACTCAGTCGAATACTGAGGGGAGCAAGAGTGATTGGAGGTGAGTCGACTTAAGATTTATTTCTTCTCCTTTCCCTCCCTTTTCCCTTCCCTTCTCCTTCATCTCCTTCTCCTTTCTTAGACAGAATTACATTTAGGAAATGTCTAAAGTTAATAACAACTGTATCAATATTAGCTGCATTTAATAAAAGAAGTTAAGAGAACATTAGGTAAATTTAGCAGTGATTATGTCTCCAAAGAACTCTTTATGTTAATGAAATTTCTGCCAATATTTATTACAATGAATTTATGATTTTGCTGTGGATTATTAATGATCTAACTGATAATAGGCAAAGAGTCAGGAATAACTATCGTAATGTTGGATATATTTAGAAATTGAGAACTAAATAGAATGTTCAGTCTTACCATACCTAGTAAGACAGTCTGTTCCAAGGTAAATGGCATGGGAATAAGACAGAAACATGGAAACAAATGTTGAATACACACGCATTTGCGGTGGTAGGAGCTCGAGAAATGAAGAGGACTATCAAGGAAGATGGTGAGGGTACTTGTGGGTCATTGCCATAAGGATCTGAGTGTAAAGCCTAAGTATTATGGAAAAATTGATAGAAAAAGGGACATGGATTTTTTTAGGTTGGATTTTAGTATTCTTAGGTAAGTGACAACTACTGAAGGAAATAGTTTGGGAACAAAGTATTGGAAAAACAGCACCAAACATGTGTCATATATTTGTCATTGTTTAGTGCTTCAATATGTTATTTTAATTATCCTTGTAATGACCCTGTGATATTAATATTACCTTAACTTTTATTAAAGGTACCATATTTTTGAAGGGGGAAATTTCAATAAAGTGGCTAATAAATTCATCCAAACAATATTTTTATTTTAAAAAAATTAGTTTTGGTTTTATTACTCTTGCTAGTTTCCTTAGGACCAGCCAGTTGCTTTTTTCAGGACCAGGGCTTGAAACTAAGCCTATTTATGGTTTTGAGATGGTTTTTGGTGGTTTAGTTCCAGCTGCAGGTACTAGGAGGAAGCCTGTTCTGATAGGCTTTAGACAGAGACTTAGGTAGCAGATTGTAATATGGACAGCCACCCACTATTAGAGTCTAGTTTGAAATAATAATCTGTTATGACAGTTGGAAGATAACAACAGAAAATCCAGGAACAGAAAACATTTGAAAACCCAAGTAGGCAGTTTGTAATCTGCTGGAGATCTTTTACCTGGTTCTATGCTTAGGTTCAGAATCTAGGCTTTTCCTTTACATCCATCTGCCCCCAAAAAGAGCCTATTGAGAGGTATCTTGTTGACCACCTGGACTCAATCTTTGTACCAAAGGAGAAGAATCTGAGTGGGACACTGCTCCCCGCCCTGCTTGGGGTCACTACAACTTAGGCCTCATGGTCTAGTTGGGATATTGAAGACCTGGCCAAGCTGGATTGGCTGGTGAAGCAGCACTGTGTGTGGGCATGATGTTCCAAAGCTTGTCCAGGCTAGGAGCACCTCCTGAGCAAAAAACTATTGGAGGAAATTGCAGATGTGTTGTTACCAGTAAGGAGTTGTGAAACTGAAAGAAACTTTTCTAAACTGAATAATAGAAGTAATTTCTACAGTCATGAGAGAGGGAAGACAAAATTTCTGTTGTTTCTCTTGAAAATAAAATTGCTGTTATACAAAGAGATGATCCGTGTACAAAAAATGTCTTAAAGAGGAATATCAGGCAGTTATCATAATTAATAATAACACTAATAATGTTTTCTAGGATAATGTGATTTTTATTAACTTTTAAAGTTTTGAAATTATTTTGTATATTTTCTCATTATTATATATGTGATTTTGTACCCAATTTACTTAAGAAGGCTCCCCAAGTTTTACAAGCTCCAGGGCCCATTCAATTTGTATTTGTTCCTGATCACTAGGGAACCTAGATCTTTTATTTTTTGGATTATTTTCTCTAATAAGGGATGGACTGTATTGTTTGCTGTTCTGTGTCATTTTCAGGATAATTATTCAGAAATAAGAATTAGTGACGTGCACTAGTTTTTCTCTGTGGTACACTTAATTAGAAAGATCAGAAATTCTACTTTTGATTTTGGCCTCATTACTACTATGTTCTGATCAGCTGATACAATTTGGTTTAATGTAGATAGTAAAATGTTGCAACTGATTCATAAGTAGGGCTTTTAAGCTATGTAGTTAAAGTACAAAATTTCTTGACACTTCAAGATGGCGGTGGACTAGGATGGAGCAGGTACCAGTTCCTAGTACGAAAGGGACAGAAACCTGTCCGATCGGAGGAGGTTAAACCAGCAAGCCAGCAGTTGCCAAGCATATATGAAAATAAGAGACCAGAAACCTCATCGGTCACAGAGGAACCAGACGGTAGGGAGACAGCAGCGGTACAGTAGTCTCTGGGACGGAGCAGGGAGAAACAGCCGGTGCAGGGCAGGGGAACCAGCGCCCAGTGGTGAGAGCCCAAGGGCACACGGGACAGCCTTCAGCGCCCAGAAAGCTCCCTCCCTAGGATTTTTGGGCCGGAGGCCTACCAAGAGGCCCAACCAGAGGGGAGCAGAGGTGATTTCAGTCTGTGCATAGTTCGGAGGTCCAGCGCCTGGTGGGAACTGTGTCTGGGAGAGTGCCTAACGGCACCTGGGATAGCGTTCAGCGCCCAGACGGCTCCCTCCCTAGGATTTTTCTGCTGGGCAGGCCAAGTGGCCCAGGCAAAGAGGTGTGGAAGAAATTTCAGCCTGTGCACAATTTGGGGAACTAGTCGCTCCACATGCAGTGTATCTGGGAGAGTGCCTGAGGGCGCCTAGACCAAAGTTCAGCTCCCAGAAAGCTCCCTCCTTAGGATTTTTTTTCCTCCCTCCCAAGAGAACCAACCAGAGGGGAGCAGAGGAGATTTCAGCCTGCACACAGTTCTGGGTCCAGCACCCGGCATGGTGCTGCTCCATCCCTAGGTGTTTTTTTTTTTTTTTGGCAGAGGTTGGCCAGGGGACCCAGACAAACACAGGAGCAGAAGGGATACACACCACGCAGCGTGCCATGACGTGCGCACAAAGTTTCTAGGTGGGCGCCCAGTCCTCAGATCGGCTCCCGGCTTCCAGTCCACCTCCCTCAGACTATCTGGAAGCCCCGGGCACTGAGGGGTCCTGGGAAAATAGCTGAGACCCTCAACCCCCTCTTTTTCTTGCCAAGCAAGATGGGGTGCCAGGAGAGACTTGTTTGATAGAGTTTGTGGAGAGGGTGCGGAAGACAAAGGGCCCCAACCAAGGACTCCGTGGTTGCCAGCCTAGGAGAACTGCGAGATGCAGCCTGGGGCTCTGAATCCAGTAGACTTGGCTGCCTGATCTGCTTCACACCCAGCTTGGCAGCGAGCCCAGGATTGGGCAGAGGGCCTGGGGCTTCCCAACAGAACGGGGGCAGGTCTGTGCTCAATCCCAAGGGAACCAGGCAACTAGGCCGGTGCAGGTGCCCACAAACACAGCAAACCAGACCATAGCGGTAACCCCTGGGAGGGGAGCGCTCTGAGGAACTCCTAGTTCCCCATTGTAGGGAGCTGGGGAGAGGCGCCAAGTGTCTGGATCCTGAGAGGGGCTGGCTGAAAAAATCGCAACAATCCACCCTCAGCCAACTGCAACCAGAAAAACCGGTTTGGCTAGTTTGAAGCCAACAAGTGACATTTACTTTTCTGATGTTTTTGAGGGATTATTTTTGTTTGTGCGTTTTTTGTTTTTTTGTTTCTTGTTTTTTGTTTTTTACTTTACTTTATTTTATCTTTATTCTTTCTTTTTTTTAACTTTTCTTCCTTCTCCATTCCTTTTCTTTATCTTTTTGCTTTTTAAAAGTAATCTGTTATTTCTTTTAAATTTTATTACTGTTTCATCTTTCCATGCATTTGTCCTCTTTTCCCAGATTTTCTGTTTTATTTCTTTTTCTTTACTTTCTGAACTTATAGCTCTTTCTTCCATCCCCCTACCATTTTTTTCTTTCTTCCTTTTGTTTCTTTCCTTGTCATTTCTTTCTTTTACCCACAAGAGTCACAATCAACTTGAAAATAATAAAAGACCAGAGCTGGACCCATAGAAGAGGCCTCCCAATAGTAGAGTCAGAGAGACAAATTGCACATTGTTGTATGAGAGAAGCCAAAAGTTGCTGCATATTTGAGTAGGTGAAAGCAGAGAACGACAGCATAACCAAAAGAGACTGCACCACTGAAATTCATAGGCATTCCACCACAAAAGTTCACACCATAAACCCAGGGTGTCAAAACAGATTAATATAAGAAACTGAGGCTAACAAGAAGAGTCTCACAAACAATGGGAAGACAAAGAAACAATCCCCAAATGAAAGGAAAGGAGGAACCCTCAGAAAGAATGTTAGATGAAATAGAGGCAAGTCAACTATCAGATACTGAATTCAAAGCACTGGTTATCAGGAAGTTCAAAGAGCTCACAATCAGCTACCAGAAACTACAGGGGAGCTACAATGATCTCACCGCAAACTATATCAACATGAAAAAAATGGCAATTATTAGCAAGGGCCAAGAGGAAATGAAGAATACAATTTCTGAATTAAAAAACACAGTAGAAAGCATTAAAAATAGAGTAGATGAAACAGAAGATTGGATTAGTGAATTGGAGGACAAAGTAGAAAGCATCTCACAGAAAGAACAGGAAAGGGAAAAGCGACTCAGAAAGAATAAAGAGGGATTAAGAGAAATGCAAGACAATATGAAACGTAATAATATCCGAAATATAGGAATACCAAAATGAGAAGAAGAAGGGATAGAAAACATATTTGAAAGAGTAATGAGAGAAAACTTCCCTAATTTGATAAAAGAAAAAGTCACACAAAGCCAGGAATCACACAGAGTCCCATTCAAGAGGAACCCAAGGAGGCCCACTTCAAGACACATCATCATCAAAATAGCAAAATTCCAAGACAAAGAGAGAATCTTAAAGGCAGCAAGGGAGAAAAAAGAAATAACATACAAGGGCGTCCCAATAAGGTTAGTCACTGACTTCTCAATGGAAACACTCCAAGCAAGAAGAGAATGGCAAGAAATATTCCAAGTAATGAGAAACAGAGGCCTACAACCAAGGCTACTTTACCCAGCAAGGCTCTCAATCAAGATACAAGGCCAAATAAAGAGCTTCCAAGACAAAAGAAGTCTAAAAGAATTTGCTGCCACCAAGCCAGCTCCACAAGAAATACTAAAAGGTCTGCTTTAAGGAAAGGAAGGAAAAGAGAGGGACAGAGAGGAACACAGGTACAAAAATGGCAATGAATAAGTACCTATCAATAATAACCTTAAATGTAAATGGATTAAATGCTCCAATCAAAAGACACAGAATAGCGTCATGGATAAGAAAGTATGACCCACACATACGCTGCATACAAGGGACCCACCTCAGGACAAAAGACCATCACAGACTAAAAGTGAAAGGCTGGAAACAAATTTTCGAAGAAAATGGACAAGAAAAAAAAGCTGGGGTAGCAATTCTCATATCAGACAAAATAGACTTCAAGAAAAGAGCCATAAAGAGTGACCCAGAAGGTCACTTCATAATACTCAAGGGAAGAATCCACCAAGAAGACATTAACATCATAAATATATATGCACCCAACATAGGAGCACCCAAATATATCAAGAAAATCTTAGAGGACTTCAAGAAAGATATAGACAGCAACACAATTATAGTAGGGGATTTTAACACCCCACTATCAAAAATGGACAGATCTTCCAAACAAAATATCAACAAAGACATTGCGGCATTAAACAACACCCCTGATGAAATGGACCTAACCGATATATACAGAGCTCTTCACCCCAAAGAAGCTAAATACACATTCTTTTCAAATGCACGCGGAATATTCTCAAAGATAGACCACATGATAGGACACAAAACAAGCCTCAACAAATTCAAGAATATTGAAATCATACCAAGCATTTTCTCTGATCACAAGGGACTGAAACTGGAAACCAACCCCAAAGGAAAAAACCCAAAACACCCAAAATCATGGAGACTGAATGGTATGCTATTAAACAATGAATGGGTCAAGAATGAAATTAGGGAAGAAATCAAAAAGTTTCTAGAAACAAATGAAAATGATCTCACAACAACCCAAAACTTATGGGACACAGTGAAGGCAGTCCTGAGAGGGAAGCTTATAGCAATACAGGCCTACCTAAAGAAGATAGAAACATTTCAAACAAACAACCTTACTCTATGCCTGCAAAAACTCCAGGAAAAACAACAAAAACAGCCCAAAGCAAGTAGAAGGAAGGAATAACTAAGATCAGAGCAGAACTAAATGACATAGAGATTAAAAGCACAATTCTAAGGATCAATGAATCCAGGAGTTGGTTCTTTGAAAAGATAAACAAAATAGACAAGCCTTTAAGTAGGCTCATCAAGAAAAGAAGGGAACAGACACAAATAAACACAATCAGAAATGAAAGAGGAGAGATTACAACTGATACCACAGAAATAGAAAGGTTGTAAGAAATTATTATGAAGAACTGTATGCCAAGAAATTTGAGAACCTAGGGGAAATGGACACATTTCTAGAAAAATATAATCTCCCACAACTCAATGAAAAAGAAGTAGAAAACCTGAATAGACCAATAACATCAAAAGAAATTGAAGCAATAATCAAAAAACTCCCATCACACAAAAGCCCCGGACCAGATGGATTCACAGGAGAATTCTACAAAGCATTTAAGGAAGAGCTAACCCCCATTCTTCACAGACTATTCCAAAAAATCCAAAAGGATGGAAAACTCCCTAACTCCTTTTATGAAGCCAGCATCATCCTAATTCCAAAAGCAGATAGAGATACAACAAAGAAAGAAAACTTCAGGCCAATATCTCTGATGAACATAGATGCTAAAATCCTCAACAAAATATTGGAAAATCGCATCCAACAATATATCCAAAAGATTATACACCATGACCAAGTGGGATTCATCCCAGGAATGCAAGGATGGTTCAACATTCGCAAATCAGTAAATGTAATTCATCACATAAACAAAAGCAAAGACAAAAACCACATGATCATATCAATAGATGTGGAAAAAGCTTTTGATAAGGTACAGCACCCATTTAGAAAAACACTCAGCAAAGTGGGAATAGAGGGAGCATTTCTCAATATAATAAAGGCCATTTATGAGAGACCTACAGCCAATATCACACTCAATGGGCAAAAACTAAAAGCTTTTCCACTAAGATCAGGAACAAGACAAGGATGTCCACTTTTACCACTTCTGTTCAATATAGTATTAGAAGTTTTGGCCACAGCGATCAGGTAGGAAAAGGAAATAAAAGGCATCCAAATCACAAAGGAGGAAACAAAACTGTCACTGTTTGCAGATGACATGATAGTGTACATGGAAAATCCTGTAGACTCTACCCAAAAACTGCTCATCTAATTATTGAATTTGGCAAAATAGCAGGATACAAAGTCAATATCCAGAAATCAAAGGCATTTTTGTATACTAACAATAAATCAGCAGAAGCAGAAATCAAGGAAAAAATCCCGTTTGATATAGCAAAAAGAAAAATAAAATATCTGGGAATAAACCTAACCAAGGAGGTAAAAGACCTGCATGCAGAAAACTACACAGCACTGAAGAAAGAAATCAGGGAAGACACACAAACAAATGGAAACATATACCTTGTTCATGGATTGGAAGAATTAACATCATCAAAATGTCCATACTACCCAAAGCAATTTACACATTCAATGCAATACTTATTAAAGTACCAATGGCATATTTCACAGACATAGAACAAACAGTTCAAAAATTTATATGGAATCATAAACAAGCCTGAATAGCAGCTGCACTTTTGAGAAAGAAGAACAAAGTAGGAGGGATCACAATACCTGATATCAAACTGTATTACAAAGCCACTGTAATCAAAACAGCCTGGTACTGGCATAAAAACAGGCACATAGACCAATGGAACAGAACAGAGAGCCCAGAAATCAACCCAACCCTCTACAGTCAATTAATATTCGACAAAGGGGGGCAGTAACATAAAATGTAAAGCCTCTTCAGCAAATGGTGTTGGGAGAACTGGACAGCTACGTGCAAAAAAATGAAACTTGAGCACCAACTTACACCATACACCAAAATAAATTCAAGGTGGATAAAAGACTTAAATATAAGCCATGACACCATTAAAGTCCTAGAGGAGAACATTGGCAAGAAAATCTCAGATATTCCACGCAGCAACATTTTTACCGATATGTCCCCTAGAGCAAGGAATATAAAGGAAAGAATAAACAAATTGGATCTCATCAAAATAAAAAGCTTCTGCATGGCTAAAGAAAACAGTATTAAATTAAAAAGACAACCAACTGTATGGGAAAACATATTTGCCAATGATACCTCAGACAAAGGTTTAATCTCCAAAATATACAAAGAACTTACACAACTCCACTCTAAGAAGACACCCAACCCAATTAAAAAATGGGAAAAGGACTTGAACAAACACTTCTCTAACGAGGACATACAGAATATCCAGAGACACATGAAGAGATGCTCAATATCGTTAGCTATCAGAGAGATGCAAATTAAAACCACAATGAGATACCACTTTACACCAGTCAGGATGGCTATAATAGACAAAGCAACAAACAACAAATGTTGGAGAGGGTGTGGGGAAAAGGGGTCCTTAGTCCACTGTTGGTGGGATTGCACACTGGTACAACCTTTATGGAAAACAGTATGGAATTTTCTCAGAAAAATAAAAATCGACCTGCCTTTTGACCCAGCAATTCCACTGCTGGGATTATATCCCAAGAATCCTAAAACATCAATATCAAAGAACCTATGCACCACAATGTTCATAGCAGCACAATTTACAATAGCCAAGAGTTGGAAGCAACCTAGGTGCCCATCAGTAAATGAATGGATCAAAAAATTGTGGTACATATACACAATGGAATTCTATGCAGCAGAGAGAAAGAAGGAGCTACTAGCTTTTGCAACAACATGGATGGAACTGGAAAGCATTATGCTGAGTGAAATAGGCCAGGTGCTGAAAGACAAATACCATATGATCTCACCTTTAACAGGAAGCTAAACAACAAAACAAACAAGCAAGCAGAAAAAAAAAACAAAGACACTGAAATAGAGAACAAGGGGACAGTGACCAGAGGGGAGAGGGAAGGGAAGTTAAGGGGAAAAAGGGGGAGGGATTTGGAGGAACAAATAGAAAAGACACAGGTACAAGAACTAAGGGGGGTGGAAATGGGAGGGAGTTGGGGAGCAAGGGGCGGGGGAGGCTGGGATGGGAAAAATAGACAAAAAAACTGTACTTGAAAAATAACGAAATAAAATTAATTACTAAAAAAATGTACTTGAAAAATAATTAAATAAAATTTTTTATAGTACAAAATTTCTAAGCAAATTGCTAGCTAACTTGCCTATGTTTATTCTTGTAATTTAAAATCACTGACAAGCAATTAGTTTAACTTGAAATTTCACTTTGTAGAAAATTTAAAAGTAAATGTATAAAGAAGTATGTGGAAGTTCTCGCGATCTTACTCTCATTCACATAAGAGAGTAACCACTGTTATGTGAAGGCTTGTATAGTTTAAAAATATGCTTTATATGGGAGACAAGGATTATCTGGGTTCTGTATTGTCAGTAACTTTCTATTTGACTTTAGACAAGTTACTTCCTCCCTAAGGCTCAGTTTCCTCACCTGAAAAGAGAGGTATAGCATGTTGCAGGGTTATTGTGATGTTGTATTTAGAATTTCTAACTAGACAGTATAAACCACAAACTGCGATATAAATACAAATTTTAATGATTAATTTTTTAATTAAGAAAAAGCATGCCAATGTTCATAGCATTATTTACAATATCCTAATGCTGGAAACAGCCTAAGTGCCCATTAGTAAATGAGTGGATCAAAAAACAGCGGTACTTTTACACTATGAAATACTATGAAGCAGAAAGAAAGAAGGAGCTCCTACCCTTCACAACAGCATGGATGGAACTGGAGAACATTATGCTAAGTGAAGTAAGCCAGGTGGTGAAAGACAAATACCATTTGATCTCACCTCAAGTGTAATCTAATCAACAAAACAAATCAAATGAGCCAAAGAGAACCAGAGACTTGCAAACAAAGAACAAACTGACAGTGACCAGAGAGGTGGCGGGAGGGGAATGAAGGGAGAAAGAAGGGGAAGGGGTTAGTCAAGGAACATGAATAGAGGACTCATGGGCATGGACAATGTGGGTGATTGACTGTGGGAATTGGGGGGATGAAGTTGTGGCGAGCAAGGGGGAAAAAGGCAGGACAATTAACCGAATAACAAATTTAAAAAGAAGTATATAGATACAAAATCTAATACTAATTATTAAAAACTATTACAGCTACAGAGATGGCAACAAAAATACCAGCTTGAAAACTTGGGATAGAAATGATTTTAGACCTCAATGCAAAAGAACCAACCTAGTGGCAAATGATGGAATATTCTCGTCCAATGAACTTGGGAGCGCAAGAACAGAAACAGTTAAGAGTATCTCAGCCTCCTGACTTACCACACCAAAGACAAAGTGAAGTATTCAGACAAACACATTTGTCAAAAACATCTGGCTCCACAGTGAGAGGTCTAGACAAAGACAGTGCATCACAGTCATTTATGTCCATTTTCCAACAAAGTCAATTTAAGAAAAAAAAAGGTAGATGATATTCCAGAAGAAAACTCATTCAAGGTAAACTTTTAAATATAAATATTTACATTTTTATGTTTATGTGAACAAATGAGATAAGTATTCAGAAAATATAAAGATAACGTTTGAAATCAATCCCATCGAATGCATTACTTAATTAGCACAAATATTCAGGTCCATTGGACTGGGTGAATGTTAGTGTCCAAACTATTTCCATAAAGGTTCGGATGGCTTCTCCTTTTAATAGTTGCTTTAGAGTGGCCTGCTGGGTTCTGAATTTCACTGTTTACTAATAATTGACTTGATGACAGTTTATCCCTTACAGAAATTCTCCAAGCTCTTCACATGTCAGTCTAAGTTTTTTGTAACAAGGGTCAGCAAGCTTTTTCTGATAAAGGCCAGATAGTAAATATTTTTGGCTTTATGGGCTATGTGGTCTCTCTCACAGCTAACTATTCAACTATACCACCCAACGCTGTCTTTGTAGTTTAAATGCAGCCTTAGACAGTACATTAATGGATGGGTGTGGCATGCTCCAGTAAAAGTTTACCAAAACAGAGCAGGTTAGATTTGGACCACAGGCTACCCTTGCTGGCCCTTGCTGTATAATTTGGTCTTATTTTACCTTTCCAGCCTCATGTTCTGTAGTCCACTAATTCTCCAATGCACTTACCATATTCAAACTATATTATTTCCTCATTAGCTTGACTAAAATCACAAAGCTAGTTAGCAGCAAAAATGGGTATAGAATCTAATTACTAAATCTAAATCGGTTTTTCATCATTTAATCAAATAAAAATAATTTAAAAAAATAATTTTATTCACAATTCTGTAAACATAATATGCATTCTAATATGACTCTGCTTCAGCTTGTATCTGTTTTTATATCTGTACTTGCTTCAGCCTCACTTCCTCTCTCCACTCTTCACTGTGTTTTTTTTTTTTTTTGTAAATGTGCTGTATATATTTATGTGTGCTGGTAGTTTACTCAATCTCCCCTTCCTTGCCACCTGGCCCAATAGCTTGTTTATATTCTGCCCTTCTCTGTGCTCTAGAAGGCTGAATGGTACTACATCATCCCTCAGCTGACTTCTGCTGGGAGTCAGCCAGTGGGAGTCACTGGCAGGACATCAAAAGCTGGGCAGAGGGGTTGGGTTTTCCTGTGTCTTCCCTGTTTAATGTAGTGTCACAGGCAGTAGCTGTGTCCCTACATATTGCCCCTCTTTGAGTCCAGCTTCTGCAGGTTTGGTACTTTTATTTCTTCCCTTTGTCCTTTCAACCAAGGAGTGGAAGAGGTTTCGCATTGTCAGTTTTTGAGTGCCTAAGTGCCTTAATCTGTGTTCTGCCCATGTCTGTAAGCATTTTTTTTCAGTAAGCCATCTGAGGTAAATTCTATGTTTTTCCTAGAAAACTGACAATGGCATGTTTCACAGTTGTTCTCAACCTTACCTTTTCTTGCACATACGAATGATGTGACATAGTCATCTTAATAACAGTGGCTCATTATGGCAATAAGCTATGCCTGCCTCAGTGGGAGGTATTCATATCTTGGTTAGGAGTGGGGAGAGGGAGGAAAGGTAATTATAGTTGGAAAACAATGTCCCAACAAGTGTCCTTAGACATGTCCTGCCTTCACAAAGGAAAGTGCCACCAGTACTCCCTAAAAATTAGTATCTTAACACACTGTTTTCAGTTGATCTTTAAAAATGCCAAGCACATTCCCATCTCAGGGCCTTTATACTTGCTGTTCCCCCAGTCCTCACTCAACAACCTGTTAGAAATAACTTTTTGTGTTTCATTGTCCTCTTATTCTATTTTTTAAATGCATAAGATATATCCATTCCCAACATTCTATTGTATATTTTTTGCTTATTTTCTGAATCCCCCCATTGGATGGCAAAATCTGTAGGGGTACATCTTGCCTGTTTTTCTCACTATTATTTCCTCATTAGCTGTGTTTAGCGCATGGTAGGTAGCTATAAGTACTTTTGGAATGAATGAATGAATGTGTCTGACTCCCCTTCTAGAATATTGAGCGCATTAAGGAAAGGAATTGTGTTTTATTCACCTGTAATTATCACAGGTTTGGCACACAATACTTAAAATTTTTAATAGTTCTTTTACATATTTTACCTGTGTTCCTATTTTAAGGACCTGTAATCTTTACAAAGAAAGTGAAAGAGTATGATGAGAAACCTGAAAGGTTTTTCTAATGCTCTTATTTTATTTTTTTCCAAAATAGAATGCCTCACTGTACCAGTTAAAGTTTAAGGAAAAAGAGAATTCTTTAAGAATTATATCTGCAGTTATTGAAAGCATGAAGTACTGGCGTGAACATGCCCCCAAAACTGTACTCCTTTTTGAAATACTGGGTAGGTATAATACTTCAAAAATACTTAAGTAATACTATTTGGACAATAGTTTTGAATGTCAATGAGAATATGTAGGAGATCTTAAAGAAAAATAAAATTGTGCAAAAGGAAATAACAGTTAATTTGGATTTTCTTTAATTTCTGGGTTTGTCATTGATTTGTGTGACTTGAGATGAATTTGGTTATTTATGGTAGTATTCTTCTGGTTTGTAATGTTGAAACTGGAAAGATTCTTACAAGCAATCTAACTCAGCCCTTGAGTTATGTGAGAAAATGGAGCAAATAATTAAAATAGACTTGACTAAAATCATAAAGCTATTTAGCAGCAAAAACGGGTATAGAATCTAAGTTCCTTAATCTCAATCTAGTGTTTTTCTACTATATTCAACTAAATCCAGTAGTAATTTTATATATAAATTAAATCATATTTAAATACTCTGAAAGAACATTTGTAAAGAATCCTTCACTAATATGAGCACCCTACAATTAATGTTTTCTAAATTAATATTTAGAAGGAGGAGAGTTTGTAGAATGTTTCTGGAATTTGATTTTACCTAAAATGAAGAGATAAGTGAAAATAGAGATTCAAAACATACTTCTTTCAGTAGTTTAAGTAAAATAAATATTTAATTTAAATTAAGAAATATTCTATGTATGACATACACATACCCACGTTATAGGTATCTTTGAAACCCTCATCCATTTATTTTCTCTAGAGATAATCACTGTGGTATCTTTCTTATCCATTCTTTCATAATTTTACTATATACATCTGATTTCATAAATGTATGTGGACTTTTAATGGCTTTTTGCGTTTTAAAATACACAGCTTGCATTTTCACTCACTGCAGTGTGTTTGAGGTTTACCCATTTTCTGTCCTGCCACAATATTGTCTTCATCCTGAAACTCCAACTGTGGTCTGCCCAGCAGCTTCTGACTCTTCCCTTTGGGTATTAAGATGGTTATCAAAGTTCTCTGTACACACCCATCCTTGTACCACAGTGTCACATTCTTTGATGGTTTCTTTTGATTGCTTTTTTCCAGAGGCTAGCAAAGGACCCCTTGCATATCATTTCTGATTGGGTAGTAAGTCCACCACCCAAAGCCTACCTGCATGCTGTAACTGGGGAATGGGATACCCTAACTGGTTTAAGCCAATTTCAGAACACTCCTGCACCTGGGAGGTGGGAGAGATACAAATTCCATTCAAATCTTATGGCTAAGAATGACATAGGAGAGGTTTTCTAAAGGAAAACGTGGGTATTATTAGGAGAAATGGAGGCTGACCTCAAAAAATAACAAATGCTCACTATCAGTACTCAGTAGATGGTATTTGAAGAAATAAATAATGCTCTCATTTGATAGTAATTTCTAGAAAAAACATGAATTATTATTTGCATTTTATAGATGAGACAGATTTGAAAGAGAAACAATTTGCTAAGTTTAGTAAGTTGAAGAGCTAGGACTCAAATGCATAATTCAATATTTATTTTTTTCATTAAACCATGATGCTTACTAGTTATTACTTATATGTGTTTATTTTATCATTATAAAATAATAATAAATCCCCAGGAGTCAGAGATTTAACCACCCTATAGAATAAATTCTAAGAAAAAGGTTCAATGGGCAACTCTGGTGTACAAACTTGGGCATATAACTTGTTCCTAAGTTGGAGAGGGCCAGAAATTTTCTTTCCCTCAATATAAAACAGTTTCAGAAGCACCTTTCCCTCTTTATTTTATTTAATTAATTATTAATTTTTAAAAATCCTGACCTGAGGACATGCTTATTGATTTTAGAGAGAGGGAGAGAAACATCAATGTGAGAAACATCTATTGGTTGCCTTTTGCACGTGCCCTGACTGGGGACTGAACCACAACCTAGCTATATTCCCTGACCAGGAATTGAACCTGTGGCCTTCTGGTTTGCAGGATGATGCCCAACCAGCTGAGTCATACTGGCCATGGCTCTTCCCTGTTTAGATGTCTTTTTTATTAATGTGTAAATAAAACTATCAGAGAAATTTGTGTGGGGATAGTTGTTTAAATATCAGCTTCTGTTTGTTACATTTTATTTGCATTTTACCAGCAATGATTTTTCCTTCTATTTTGATGTTGCTTAGCTGTTCTCAATTCAGCTGTTACACCTGGGCCATATTATTCTAAGACTTTTCTTATGAGAGATGGGAAAAATACTCTGCCTTGTATATTTTATGAAATAGTAAGTATTTGTCTAAGTATTCTTTGCAAAGCCTATGCCAGCAAAACACAAATGCAGACTGTAATTTCACTGTAGTAGAAATTCTCTTTAACACTTTGGTAGTACTTTGAACATTTTGTTTGCTTTTAGTTTAATATTAAAGTTATCTGTTCAACTAACATGGAGAGCCTACTCTGTGCCTGGCACTATGCTAGATGCAACAGATACAAATTGGAATATAAACATGGCTCTCTCAAAGAGTTTATCATCTCAGGGAGAAAGAGAGTTCTATAAATGTTACATTGTCATATGATAAATTGTATGATAGAGGTATGTACAGAGTGCTAGAGAGGTAGATAGGAAGGTCAGGGAAAGATCTGAAGAGTTCTAGTTACCTATCCTGTTTTAGATATTTAAGGATTAATAAACCAATTTGTATGGGAGGGATGGGAAGGGGTAAGGAGGAATTCACACTAAATTGAGAGAGCAGCATATTTAAAGATATGAAGCTAAGCGAGAGCCTGGATTCCTTAGAAAAATGAAGGTAGTTTATAATTACCAGAGTATAGAATTAGTAAGTGATGGGGGTAAGGTTAGTGGCGCTGAAGTTGGGGGAAGGCATAAATGGAGATGGGCTGTGATATAAGGAAGAGGTTTGGTGATAAAGAAGGTTGGGGGTGATACAGGAGGCTGGATGTCCCAAGGGAGTGTGGAGACCTTACAGGATTTACATACTTTTTAAAAGAATTTGGGATTAATTCTGAAATTGGCCATCATTCTGAAATCAGACATGGATTCTAGTTTTTATTCCACTGTTTAATACCTTTATGACCTTGAGTTAGCTGTTTAAACTTTCTGAGGTTCAGGGTTTTTTTTCTGTAAAATGGGGAGACTCTTACTTTGAAAGGTTGTTTGTAGATTAGATAATAAAACAAGAATGTACAGTGTCTGACACATAGTAGATGATCAAGAAATAGTAATTGTCAAGTTACTAATTTCTAAAATATCTTAATTGCTTATTTTTCTCTAGTCTTAAGACTTTAAAATAGAACACTTTATGCAGCAAAGTGCATAGCTCATAATTGGTTGTACAAATCTGTGCAGTATCACACAGTGAACATTATCAAGGTTAAGAAATAGAACACTGCTATTACCTTGTACATTCTTGTGCCTCCTCCCATTCACTACCTCCTTTTTTCTACCTAAAAGTAATCACTATTCTGACTTTTAATATCATAAATTAATTCCGCCTCTTTTAAAACTTTATATAAATGTTATCATATGGTATATTTCTTTTAGGTCTGATTCATTCAACACAATGTAAAATTCATCTATGTTGTTGCATGTAGCTATAGTATTTATTTATATTTCTATATACAATTTTCTGAATATATTGCACTACAGTTTAGTTTTCTATCCTGCTGTTGGTGGGCATCTGGGTTATCTAGGTATTTTGCTATTATAAATAATGGTCTATGAATATTTTTACACATGTCTCATGCATACGCATGCAATTCTATTGAGTATATACCTATAAGTAAAATTGTTGCCTTATAGTGCATGCATATGTTCTAATACAGTACTTATTGCTAAAGATTTTTCTAAAGAGTTGTACCACTTCACACACACACAGTCAGTACTGGTGATTGTTTTTCTTTGTGTTCTTATCAACACTCAGTACTGTCAGTGTTTTTATTTTAGCTCTTCTAGTGGGTGTTTAGTGCTATCTCATTTCTCTACAGTTCCCTGGTGACTAATGAGGTTGAGCACCTTATATGCACACTGCCCATTTAGATAACTTGTTTTGTAAAGTCTGTTCAGGCCTCGTGTTATTTTTTCTATTATTGATTTATTTGTTTTTTAATTATTGATTCATAGGAGGTTTTTAAAATATTGTAGGTACAAGTTCTTTGTACATTATATGCATTGCAAATATTTTCTTATACTTTGTGAGTTTTAATGGTGGCTCTTAAGGAACAGAAATTCTTCACTTTAATATAGTACTTTTAGCAATAGTCAATATTTTCCCTTATAGTTAATGCTTTTTGTGACCCTTTAGTGAAAGCAATCCCAGAATAATTTAAATTTGCTCATGATTGAGAGCATTTGATACTGCCTGATCTTTTTCTGGTTTACTAGTCTCATTAGGACATAGCCCTTTTGGGTCCCAACCCTGAGGCTGGGGTGGTGGTGGGGGTGGTTACCAGAATTTCTTTTTCTTAGGGGCCTCTGCTTCTATTTTTCCCCTCCCAACTCTCTGAGCCTGTCAAAAGCTCTGCTCATTTTCTTTAGACTCTCAACTACTTTGACTATTATTGACAGATACCTCAGGGGGAAGTACCCCCAAATATCAGGCCCCATTCTGGACTCCTACTCTTTCTCAGATAGGGTGTCTGTAATTCTTCACTGCCTTGGTGTCTCTGAAATCTATGAGGAGATTTTTAGGTATTTCATCCAGCTATTCCAGTTGTTCTTTCTTGGAGATTGTATATGAAATACTTTTCTGCCATCTGCTGAAAGTAGAACTCGGGCAGTTACAGAGGTGCCATTACACAAGTAGTCAACCTTTTAAGGAGCAGCAGCTTGCTAGCCTATAAGAAGCCCTTCCCAAGTGAAGTGAAGGTCTTTCCTGGGTGACAGGGCACCCACATTTGCCTGGCTGTCATGGTCTGGTCAGCAGTGAGGCCCTGAATCAGGTAAGGGAGTTACAGTATTTTGGAGTGATTCATATTTACTTGATCATATAATTAGCTTCATAACGTTGAAATTTAGACGAAGTAATGAATGGTTTTATTGATTTTTTTAAACAGGATCGTGAACTTCCAAGACAGATTAGAGGCTGAATTTCTAGGTGTGTTGGAAACTATGACCAGAACAAGAATATTTTTAAATGTGTTTCTGTTAGACCGGCATCTGTTTCTGAACAAAAAACTTTCCAAGCATTTGTCAAAATTGTAGATAATGAGATGAAGTATTATACCAATATAATGAATGAAATGTAAATAGTGATAAGTTTAAACACTATAACTTAAAGCACTCTTTCTGTTATTGTTTAAATTACTATCTCCATGGTTTTGTAGCTTTTGCTTTTCTGCATTTCACTTGTTGAATTAAAATATTTAAATTATTCTCAGTGTGTAAAGAGTTTTTGAAAAATAATTTTACTGTCTGTATAAAAATGGTACATTTGCTAAAATTCAACCATTTCAACTAAAAATGCTCAATGTAATGGAAATAGGCCCTTATTTAACATGAGACAATAATGCATTTGAGTCAGCCCAAAGGCCAACATCAAGCTTAATGGGGAAGTATAGAGATATTTCCACTAAAGTCAGGAACAAGAAGACAAGGTGCCTACTAGTAGTACTATTACTAAGCACTGTCCTGAAGCTGCTACTCTATGCAGTTCATTTAATTACTTCAAATATTTAGTGAGCATATACTCTGCCAAATATTGTTTCAGGTGCTGGAGGCAAAGCACTTAACAAAGTATGAAAATCTCTGAACTTATGAAATTTATATTCTAGGGTCCAGAGAGACATTAGATAAAAGAAACATTTGAGGTATAAGGATTATTGCTATTGGCAGATGATGTAATTGTATACATGGAAAACCTAAGAAAATTAACTGAGAAATTACTGCAAAAATGAGATAATTTAGTGAGATACTAGAATGGAAAACTTAATATGCAGAAATTATTAGTAGATGGTATTGAAATGACCCACAACCATTAGAATGTAAAATGGATAAAGATACCATTTAAAAAAACTCCAGTAGTAATCAAGGCTAAATGATAAATAGAGAAAATATGTGAATAAAACCATAAAATACTAATGAAATGTGGAAAAGAAGACTTGGACAAATCATTTTCTTGGATAGGAAGATAAAGATGTTGATTTTTCTCTAATTTGTAGCACGTAATTTTTCTTTCTGTGTATAAATGCACACACACCACCAAGCTGATACTAAAGGTTATGTAAAAAAATGAGAATTGTCTTCCCAGCCAGGGCACATGCCTAGGTTGTGGGCCAGTTCCCAGCAGGGGATGCATGAGATGCAACCATACATTGGTATTTCTCTCCCTCTCTCCTTCCCTTCCCCTCTAAAGACAAATAAATAAAATCCTCAAAAAAAGAATTGTCAAGAAAACTTAAAAAAGAACAATAGATCATGAAATCTTTATATATTATAAAGATTGTATAATACATAATAAAACTTTTATATATTATGAAACTATATTATATGTTTTACATATCTAAGATAATAAAGCTATTATATATTATAAAACTTTTAATACATTATCTATTTCTGCATAGCCAATTACCCTCAACCCCAAACTAGTGGCTTAAAACAATTAGCATTTATTATCTCTCACACTGTCAGTGGGCCAGGATTTCAGGAGTAACTTGGCTGGGGACACACTTCAGGTGGTTCATGCAAATGACTGCCAAATGGGTGCTTTCTGTTGAGAGGCAGCTTGTTTCTTACAAGGTGGGCCTTTACAAAGGGCTGCCTGAGTGTCCTCATGACATGGTAGCTGACTTTCTGGAGTGAGAAATCTAATACTGAGGTATCCAGGTGGAAGCTGTCCATTTTGTGACCTAGCCTTGGAAGTCACATCACTGTAATACAGTGAATAATTATGTATGGCCCACATACAGGAAAAGGGGAATTTGCCTCTATCGTTTGAAGAAAAGGGTGCCAAAGAAATGGCAGACACTTTTTAAAACCAGCATGTTTCTTGAAAGCAGCTTTATCACACAGTATGGTACTGGTTAATGAATAGGCAGGTTAATAGAACAATTTAAAGTAGAAAAATAGACTCGAGTATACAGAGAACTTAATAATAAAGGTAACATCTGAAATCAGTGGAGAAGAGAAGCTATTCAGTAAGTGCTACTGGAACCACTGGGAAGCATTTGGAAAAAAAACAAACATGGAATTTAATTTTATGCTGTTTTTTAAAACTTTTTTGTGTTTTTTAATTAATTTTTTCTTTAGTTATTATTCAAGTACAGTTTTCTGTCTTTTACTCCCATCCCAGCCCATGCCACGCCCCCGTGCTCCCCACCTCCCTCCCATTTCCTCCCCCTTAGTTGTTGTTCCTATGTTTTTTATACTTGTTCCTGTGAATCCTTCCCCTTTTCCCCTGAAATTCCCTCCCCTCTCCCCTCTGGTCACTGTTCGCCTGTTCTCTATTTCAGTGTCTGGTTATATTTTGCTTGCTTGTTTGTTTTGCTGTTTAACTTTCTGTTAAAGGTGAGATCATATGATATTTGTCTTTCAACACCTAGCTCATTTCACTCAGCATAACGCTTTCCAGTTCCATCCAGGCTGTTGCAAAGGGCAGGAGCTCCTTCTTTCTTTCTGCTGCATAGAAGTCCATTGTGTAAATGTACCATAGTTTTTGGATCTATTCATTTACTGACAGGCATCTAGGTTGCTTCCAACTCTTGGCTATTGTAAATTGTGCTGCTATGAACATTGGGGTGCATAGGTTCTTATGGATTGGTGTTTCAGGGTTCTTAGGATATAACCCTAGCAGTGGAATTGCTGGGTCAAAAGGCAGGTCCATTTTTAGTTTTCTGAGAAAATTCCATACTTTTTTCCATAATGGTTGTACCAGTCTGCAATCCCACCAACAGTGAACTGGGGTCCTTTTTTTCCCACAACCTCTCCAACATTTGTTGTTTGTTGCTTTGTTTATGATGGCCATTCTGACTGGTGTAAAGTGGTATTTCACTGTGGTTTTAATTTGCTAACGATAGCTAACAATACTGAGCATCTTTTCATGTGTCCCTGGATCTTCTGTATGTCCTCCTTGGAGAAATGTCTGTTCAAGTCCTTTGCCCATTTTTTAATTGGTTAGATGTCTTCTTAGAGTGGAGTTGTGTAAGTTGTTTGTATATTTTAGAGATTAAACCTTTGTCTGAGGTATCATTGGCAAATATGTTTTTCCATACAGTTGGTTCACTTTTTATCCTAATACTGTTTTCTTTAGCCATGAAGAAGCTTTTAATTTTGATGAGATCCCATTTGTTTATTCTTTCCTTTATGTCCCTTGCTCTAGGGGATAGATTTATCAGTAAAAATGTAGCTGCATGAAATATCTGAGATTTTCCTGCCAATGTTCTCCTCTAGGATTTTCATTTTTAAAACTTTTCCAAAAGTTTTTTGGCAGGTCCTGGCCCAACAGGGGGGGGAGGGAAAGGCCCGCCAGGCCCCCCCCCACCAACTTGGGGGCTCCCACCAGTCGACCCGGCGGCGGTGCGGCACCGCGCCCCCCCCCCCCCCCTCCACTCTTTCCCTCTGTCCGCCCCCGTCGCCCGAAGTTTTTATTTAGCGCCACCGGTTCTCCCCGTTCCGCCCGCCGCTCCGCCCTCACCAAAAGCCTCCCCACGGCTTCCCCTCCCTACTCTCCCTCCCCTCCTGCCCCGTCCCTACTTTTAAACTAGTTTTTTCTTGTTATTCTATTAGTTGTCTCAATTTTTTGCTCTTTGTCCTCCTCCGTTCATCCCATCCCCTGCTTCCATAGTCAGCTCCTGCAGTCAACTTTATTGATGCCCATGTCTGTAGTAAGCCAGTCCGTGAAAGACAAATACTATATGATCTCACGTCTAAGAGGAATCTAATGAACAAAATAAACTAACAAACAAAATAGAAACACAAGCATGGAAACATGAAACAGACTGCCAGTGACCAGAGGGAAGTCAGGAGGGGAATAATGGTGTGAAGAAGAGGAAGGGACTAGACAACATGTATGCTAAGGTTTTTAAGTATTTTTGTATCCTTTTGTAATTCTATTTTATATATTTTTCTTTTTGATCCATTTAGAAGTTACCTTTATGTAGATTGCAAGACACTGAGGTTTAACATTATTTTTATTTCTCAAATAGGTGGCTAATTATTTCAATACCATCTCTTGAATAGCACATCATTTTCATATTGATTTCAAATACTATTTTTACTATAAAATCAAATGTACAAACAGAGGCATGAATACATGGAACAGACTGACAGCTGTCAGAGAGGAGGGGGAACTGGATGAAAGAAGGTGAAGGGATCAGCTAAAGAACATATGTGCATAATTCATAGACAGAGACAACAGTGTGGTGATGGCCAGAGGAAGGGGGGATGGGGCCTGGGTGGAGGTGGGCAAAGGGCAGGGGGGAATGGGGACATCTGTAATAATGTCAACAATGAAAATAAAGTTAAAAATAGAAAATTTTTAAAAATACATATAAAGGAAAAAATCCACTTGAACACCATATATTTGACCCCTTTACCCTTTACTACTCTCTGCCCCCTTCCCTCTGGTAACCAGCATACCATCGTCTGTGTCTATGAGTTTGTCTGTCTTGTTCATTTGTTACTTGTAGTTTTATATCCCACATATGAGTGAAATCATATGGTTCTTAACTATTTCTGACTTATTTTGCTTAGCCTGATATTCTCAAGGTCCATCCTTGTTGTTGAAAATGACAATATTTCATCTTCTTCTGAGTAGTAGTCCCACATCACCTTCATTCAATGATGGAAGATTTGACTTTGGGTGGTGAGCATACAATGCCATATACAGATGCTGTATTATAGAACTGTACGCTTGAAACCCATACAATCTTATTAACCAATGTCACCCCTATAACTACGTTAAAAATAAACAAAAAATTCTATTGGAGTATTTTTTCTTTTTTTAAATATATTTTATTGATTATTCTATTACAATTGTCCGTATCTTCCCCTTCACTCCCCTCTGCCCTGAACACCCCCTCCCACTCACATTCCCCACCTTTAGTTCATGTCCAACAGTCATACGTGTAACTTCTTTGGCTTCTACATTTCCTATACTATTCTTACACTCCCTCTTTCTATTTTCTACCTACCATCTATGCTACTTATTCTCTTCCTTTTCCCCCTCTCTCCTCCTCCCATTCCCCTGTTGATAATCCTCTAGGTGATCTCTATTTCTGTGGTTCTGTTCTAGTTGTTTGCTTAGTTTGCTTTTGTTTTTGTTTTAGGTGTGGTTGTTAATGATTGTGAGTTTGCTGTCATTTTATTGTTCATATATTTTACCTTCTTTTTCTTAGATAAATCCCTTTAACATTTCATATACTAAGGGCTTGGTGATGATGAACTCCTATAACTTGACCTTATCTGAGAAGCACTTTATCTGCACTGATGTAGTTCCCAAGGGAGGAGTACTTCTATGGATTGCTTCAATGGTTCTGTTCTGCTGGACGCTGAGACAGCCATTTGGCCATTTTGCATACTGAACCAACAGGCAAATTAGGAGTTACCATAGAAAACTGGGTTTCTCTACACAGTGAGGACAGATTGTGTTGGATTATCTAGGATATTGTTTGGGGTACCAGTTAGTAAAAGGAAATAGAAAACTGTAACAACCCAATAAAGGCAATAACACTGAGGATTCAAACTCCTAAGGAATGCAGGTTGAATGTAAATAACCCCATCCAGTTGAAGTGATGAAAAGGGAACATGGACTGGGTGTGGAAGAAGGCCATAATGTTAGCTATGACCTTGTGCTCAATTGCAGAGTAAGGAGGACCTGGAGACTAGGAGTTATTCTGACACACCTGTAGAGTGGTAGAGATAATGGTGGTGGCAGAGTGATGTTATAGTTTTCTTCGAGAGGTAAGAAGCTAGATGTACCTTAATAAAATGCAAATCTGGGTTTCTTTTCTATCTTGGTCTGAGGAAGATTGATCATGATCTGGGTAGTGTATCTTTTATTCTTGTCCTTTCCACATATCTGCATATGGTTAGGTCATAGAAGTCAAATCCTTGTTAGCTACAGGTTTCCCTCTCCTGGGTGTGTTTATGGGGAATTAAGTTGTAGTAAAAGATTCTGCCACCTTTGGAATGTTTCCAACAGGTATCTTTTATGGTAGTACCCCAGTGGTTTCTCATTGCCCAGAGGCTAAAAGCCTAAACTACACTTGAAGTGATTTTAGGATATTCACAGTCTTGCCCATGCTTGTGTTTATGGCTTCTTGCAACCATCCTGTCTCAAAAGGTAGGCAGGCCCCAGTCTCATAGGACCACTGTCCATTAAGTAGGCAATGTTTAACCACCTGTACATGAGCTTCTCTCCAACCACACATTCCCCCGAAAGCATAGTTAGGTGTGACCTGTGACTAATCAATCACTGCCTAAGGACTCTGAGAGCATTTGTCCTGAGAAATCCTGGGTAATTACTTTGTCTTCCAGGAGTTCCTCCGGGATCTAGCCTCCTCTGGGATCCAGGGCCCCTTAGGCCCAAGGATGTGTAGAATTTGAGATGTGAGAAAGGATATTTATAGACACAGGTGATGACTCCAGAGGTTGTTCCTTCACACACCTCAGTGAATGAAGGGGAGCATAATCTCAGGCCAGGATCCTGGAATCGCCATCAGATAGACTGGGTAAGTTGGGTAGAAGACAAATGAGCTAGTCTTTTTGAGTCTTTCCAACTGCAGGGTCTCATGTGCTGTTCTGCAGCACAGTTTTTCAGGTATAAGAATCCTCTTCTCTACCTCTCAGCCTCCCAAGATTTCTTCACATTCTAGAAATATTTTGACGGATGTTCACCAGTTTTTAATGATAGCATTCATAAGTATTGCTAAGTAATGTATGTCTCAAGATGTATCATTTCAACAAAAGATATCTGTGTGAGGCAGGCATTCAATACAGATTAACTCTTGACTATATATTCTAATTACATAAGAGCTTTAAAATATTTTGGATGGGCTCTCCCTCTTCAGAGTCTGGTTTATTTATTGGGGGAGAGTACAGAAATCTGTTTTTAAAAATGTGTTGCATGTTCTTACTGCTCAAAATGTTGTCCACAGATCAGCAGAGTTGCATAACCAAAGATAAAATTTGTGCAGACTGACAACTACTGATTCACCAGGTTAAGATGAAGCATCCATAATTGAGCATCTGAAGCCCATAAGCCTGATCCGGGGCCTCGGCCAGCTGCAACTGCAGCTGGCTCTGGTTTGTGATTCCTAGTGAAAGTCTTAACACCAGAGATGGGTCACGCTTACTTCCCAGGGGAGAAAAATTCTGAGAAATTAGGTATGTGAAACCTCATTTGATGCTTCTCTCTACTGCAAAACCAACCCGTGATGTCCACATGTAAGAAATTATTAACATGGCTCAATTAAACAGCATCAACAGGATGGAAAGCCCAGCAGTTGGACTCAGTTATGTTTCTCTAGGAAGGAACTTCCCACATCCCCTTGGTCTCCTCCTGAGCTTTCTTCGTCAGTTCTGAGGCACACTCTGAGGTATGGATATCTGGAGAACAGCTAGAGGAAGAGGGTAGAATTTACCTTTATCCCTTCCTTTTTCTCCCTTCATTAACAAACCTACCCATCAGGTTTATTTTTCATAGCAATATCATCATATCCTGTGGGTATCCACACAAGCAGAGAGTGACAGTGTGGATGTATGTACTGGGTTGTCTATTTACAATAAAGAGTAGTGTGGTTGGGGTAATGTGGTATTTTCTAGAAGTCTGAGGTTACAGCCAGGAATTCTGTCATAAAGTATCAAAAACTAGTAAGATCTTGTTCTGATAAGATTTAGTAGATGTGTATATTCTAACTGAACAGGAGTTTTCTGTCTTTCAGTTGGAGGAATGCATGTCTAAGCCTGAAGTACAGCCAATAAATGTTTACAAAACATCAGTTACTTGGAGGCACTGTGCCAGGTGCTGGCCTTGCTGCAGCTGCAGCCTTTCTTGAATGGAATTGACAACCCAGTAGGGAAGATAGTGATGAACAAATAATCTCAATGGGACTAGGTGCTGTGGGAACAAGCACAGGATGCTGTGGAAACATATCAGTGTGGGTTCTCACCTGCTCTGGGGAGAGAGAATTTTTATGACTTGAGCCTGGGTTTCTTTTACTGAGATGAGGGAGACTTGGAGGAGTAAATTGGGAGAGGGGCGGGGTGAGATTATGAGTTTCATTTGGGGATCTGTTGAGCTGAAGATGCTTATAATGTTACATGGGGAGATAATCACTAAGCAATTGATGGGACAGTTCTGAAAGTGATAGAGTTTTATCCATTAGATAAATGTATATGGTAATGATGCCATGGGAATATGCAGGCTTTTTAGGGCTAGACACAGAAAATTATAAGAAAATAGTGTCTAAGAAAAAGCCCAAAGAAGCACCAATATATATGATACTGTTAGAGAGAAACCAGTCACAGTTACTGAGAATAAATGTCCAGGGAAGTATAAGGAGAACCACTGGGATCACACTAAAGATAACAGATGAGAGTGTTTTAGAGGGGCGGGAAGAGTCAGTATTGTTACAAGGTAATTAATAAAAAATGAGAAAATAAGTCTGAAAAGTGGCTTGGATTTAGTGATGTATTTGTGGTGACAGAAAGTACTGTTATAAATAATGAGTAAAACCAATTATTGAAGAGCAACTAACAGACCACATATCACAGAAATGTGTTTATTTTTATTCAGATTTTTAATGGACACTGTGATTTTTCCCTTAAGACACTGGACACAGAACATGACTGGAAGAAATCAAACTATCATCACACACTTCTTCCTTCAGGGCCTGACAATTGAGCCAGAGCAGAAAAACCTGTTCTATGCCCTGTTCCTGGCCATGTATCTTGCCACCATCCTGGGGAACCTCCTCATCATCGTGCTTATTCACCTGGACTCTCACCTCCACACACCCATGTATTTCTTTCTCAGTAATTTGTCTTTCTGTGACCTCTGCTTTTCCTCTGTCACAATGCCCAAGTTGCTGCAGAACATGCAGAGTCAAGTCCCATCCATCCCCTACGTAGGCTGCTTGGTCCAAATGTACTTCTTTCTGTTTTTTGGAGACCTGGAGAGCCTCCTGCTTGTGGCCATGGCCTATGACCGCTATGTGGCCATCTGCTCCCCACTGCACTACACCACCATCATGAGCCCCAAGCTCTGTGTTTCCCTGGTGGTGCTGTCCTTGGTGCTTACCATGTCGAATGCCCTGTTACACACTTTTCTCGTGGCTAGACTGTGGTTTTGTGATAACAAGATCCCCCACTTTTTCTGTGACATGTCTGCTTTGCTGAAGCTGTCCTGCTCTGACACTGGAGTTAATGAATTGATGATATTTATCATGGGAGGGCTCATTGTTGTCATCCCATTCCTACTCATCATCATGTCCTATGTACGAATTGTGTCCTCCATCCTCAAGGTCCCTTCTGCTAGAGGCATCTGCAAGGCCTTCTCCACGTGTGGCTCCCACCTTTCTGTGGTGTCACTGTCCTATGGGACAGTTATTGGTCTCTATTTATTCCCATCAGCGGATAACTCTGCTGTTAAGGAAACAGTCATGGCTATGATGTACACTGTGGTGAGCCCCATGCTGAACCCCTTCATCTACAGCCTGAGGAACAAAGACATGAAGGGATCCCTGGGAAGAGTCTTTCTCAAAAAGAAAACTCCCTTCTCTGTGTGATGGTAAAGCTTGGAGTTTTTTTTTATTTATTCAATTTTTAATCCTCACCTGAGGATATATTTATTGATTTTAGAGAGAGAGAGAGAATGGGAAACACCAATATGAGAGAGAAACCTCAATTGGTTGCCTCCTATAAGCTTCCTGATGGGGTCAAACCCATACCCTAGGCATGTGCCCTGACTAGGGATTGAACCGGCAAACTTTTGTTATATGGGACAACACTCCAACCAAAGTAGTTACCAATCAGTTCTATTTATTAAATTTATTGCAGTGATGGTTAATTAGATTATATAATTTTCAAGTGTACATTTATATGACACATGAGAAAAGATTAAATACCGCCACTTGTGACAATATAGATGGGCTTTGAGAATATCAGACTAAGTGAAATACATCAGAAAGAAAAAGAACCATATATTTTCACTCATGTGGGATATAAAATCAATTTTTTGGCCTTGGCTTGTGTGGCTAAATTTGTTGGAGCATTGTCCCATAAACCAAAAGGTTGTGGGTTCAATTCAAGTCATAGCATATACATAAGTTGCAGATTTTATTCTGGTCTAGTACATACCTGAGGGAATTGATTGATATTTCTCTCACATCAATATTTCTCTCTCTCACTTCTTCTCTCTCTCTAGAATTAAAAAAAAAACTTTATAGTGGAATTTTTGCATAATTTTATATACTAGATATATTGATATTAGTATTGGAGTATTAACCACACTTCTTTTCTCAGTATTGATCTTTTAAAATTGCATACTAAACAATAGTATAATAAGCAAAAGAAATGAAGTGGAAGTATGTTGTTGAACTTGGGAAGGGGATCTCAATGACTTGCTAGCAAGGTCTTCCTCTTTATCATTCCCTAGTGACCCTGAAAAGCATCCTAGCAAACTTTAAACTGATCTTTAAACTGTCTTCGGTTATGAAGCCACTAATTTATTGTGTTATTTCACTTAATTAAAACTTTGTTTTAAAAATACTGTGTCCTCAGTTAATATTGACTGAAAATTAAACATCTCACTCTACTGAATACCTCTGCTAAACTGAACTATTTATTGTTGAATACAATTTTTTTTCTGGAAGGAAAGATTTTATTTCTTTTCAGCATAGAAATGGCAAACTGGAGAAAAGGGGTGGGGGAGGAGGTGTTTATATTTGCAGGTGTTTAACCCTCGAGTAGAATTTTTCCATCTGCTCATTAAACATATTTTTATTCTCACTTCCTTTTCTAAAATATTTTATTTATATTCTATTACAATGGTCCCAGTTTTCCCCTATTGCCCTCCTCGAGCCCAGCCCACCTCCTGCTCGCCCAGTCATTCCCTACAGTGTTGTCCATGTCCATGGGTCATTCATACATGTTCCTTAACCTTTCTCTTCCTGAGCAAGTGCTCACAACATTCTGTCTCTCAACATTGTCTCCTTTGATTTATTTTTATATTTACATTGCCTTAAAATTTTTTATTGTTGTTCAGTTACAGTTGTCCCCATTTTTGCCCCTGTTACTCTCTCCTACCCCATCCAACCCCTGCTCCCAAAGACAGTCCCCACCCATTATCCTTGTTCACAGGTCCTTTGTACAGAAGGACCCATGATTTGAACTGAGCCCAAAGTATAATTTCTATCTTCTTTACTATAATAGTTTAGTTGGTCTTTAGGTAGGAATTAATTCATTCCTTGGGTCCTAAACATTCCTCCCCCGGTACAGAAAAGAAAGCCAAAGTCTGCATAACAGCTTCACTTAGAATTTTTTTTAATTTAACTTAAATTATTTTATTGTTGTTCAGTTACAGTTGTCTGTATTTTCTTCCCAACCCTCCCCCTCACACCACCCAATCCATCTGACTCCCTTGCTTCCACTCTCCCCCTTGGTTTTGTTCATGTGTCCTTTATAGTAGTTGCTGAAAATCTTCTCCCTACTATCCTTGCCCCCCTTCTTTCTGACTATTGTCAGATTGTACTTAATTTCAAAGTCTCTGGTTATATTTTGTATGTTTTTTTCTTTTGTTGATTATATTCCAGTTAAAAATGAGATCATATGGTATTTGTCCCTCATCGCCTGGCTTATTTCACTTAGCATGAAGCTCTCTAGTTCCATGCATGCTGTTGCAAAGGTATGAGCTCCTTCTTTCTCTCTGGTGCATAGAATTCAATTGTGTAAATGTACCGTAGTTTTTTGATCCACTCATTTGCTGCTGGGCACTTAGGTTGTTTTTAGCACTTGGCTATTGTAAATTGCGCTGCTATGAACATTTGGGTGCATAGGTTCTTTTGGGTTGGTGTTTCAGGGCTCTAAGGGTATAATTCCAGCAGTGAAATTGCTGGGTCAAAAAGTAGTTCCATTTTTAGTTTTCTGAGGAAATTCCATACTGTTTTCCACAGCGGCTGCACCAGCCTGCATTCCCTCCAACAGTGCACTAGGGTTCCCTTTTCTTCACATCCTATCCAACACTTGTTTGTTGATTTGTCTATGGTGGCCATTCTGACCAGTGTGAAGTGGTATCTCATTGTGGTTTTAATTTGCATCTCTCTGATAGCTAGCAATATTGAGCATCTTTTCATATGTCTCCAGGCCCTCTGTATGTCCTCCTTGGAGAAGTGTCTGTTCAAGTCTTTTGCCCATTTTTTAATTGAGTTTTTTTGTCTCCCTGGAGTGGAGTCATGTGAGTTCTTTATATATTTTTGGAGATCAAGCCCTTGTTCCTGGTGTCATTGACAAATATGTTTTCCCATATGGTTGGCTCTCTTTTCATTTTAATGCTGTTTTCTTTAAAAAATTAAAAAATCATATTGATTATGCTGTTACAGTTGTCCCATTTGCCCCCTTTTATTCCCCTCCACCCTACACCGCCCTCCCAGCTGCATTCCTTCTCCCATTAGTTCATGTCCCTGGGTCATATATAAGTTCTATGGCTTCTCCATTTCCTGTACAATTCTTAATCTTCTCCTATCTATTTTGTACCTACCATTTATGTTTCTTATTCCATGTACCTTTTTCCCAATTTTATTCCCTCCAGTTCCCCACTGATAACCATCTATGAGATCTCCATTTCTGTGATTCTCTTTCTATTCTAGTTGTTTGTTTAGTTTGTTTTTGTTTTTTTCAGGTTCAGTTGCTGATAGTTTAAGTTGTCCATTGACAACTATGAATGTTTTACTTCTTTTACTTAGATAAGTCCATTTAACATCTCATATAATAAGGGCTTAGTGACAGTGAATTCTTTTAACTTAACCTTATCTGGGAAGCACTTTATCTGCCCTTCCTTTCTAAATGATAGCTTTGCTGGATAAAGCAATCTTTTTTAAAAAATATTTATTTCAATTGTTGTTCAAGTACAGTTTTTCTGTCTTTTACTTCCATCCCAGCCCACTCCCCCAGTGCTGTCTACCTCCCCCTCATCTCCACCCACCTTAGTTTTTATCCAGGTGTCCTCTATACTTGTTCCTGTAAACCCTTCCCTTTTCCCCCTATAATTTCCTCCCCTCTCTTCTCTGGTCCCTGTCAACCTGCTCTCTATTTCAGTGTCTTTGGTTACATTTTGCTTGCTTGTTTGTTTTGTTGTTTAAATTCCTGTTAAAGGTGAGATCATATGGTATTTGTCTTTCATCACCTGCTTATTTCACTCAGCATAATGCTTTCCAGTTTCATTCATGCTGTTGCAAAGGATAGGAGCTCCTCCTTTCTTTCTGCTGCATAGTATTCCATTATGTAAATGTACCATAGTTTTTGGATCCATTCATTTACTGATGGGTACCTAGGTTGCTTCCAGCACTTGCGTATTGTAAATTGTGCTGCTATGAACATTGGGGTGCATAGGTTCTTTTGGATTAGTGTTTCAGAGCTCTTGGGTATAATCCTAGCAGTGAAATTGCTGGGTCAAAAGGCAGATCTATTTTTAGTTTTCTGAGAAAATTCCATGTTCTGATTCATAGTGGTTGTACCAGTCTGCAGTCCCACCAACAGTGCACTAGAGTCCCCTTTTCTTCACAACCTCTCCAACATTTGTTGTTTGTTGCTTTGTTTATATGGCCCTTCTGACTGGTGTAAAGTGGTATCTCATTGTGGTTTTAATTTGCAACTCTCTGATAGCTAGCAATATTGAGCATCTTTTCATGTGTCTCTGGATCCTCTGTATGTCCTCCTTGCAGAGATGTCTTTTGAAGTCCTTTGCAGAGTTTTTAAGTGGGTTGCTTGTCTTCTTAGAAATGGAATCATGTAAGTTCTTTGTATATTTTGGGGATTTAACCCTTTCTGAGGTATCATTGGCAAATATGTTTTCCCATACAGTTGGTTCTCTTTTTATCTTAATACTGTTTTCTTTAGCCATGCAAAAGCTTTTCATTTTTATGAGATCCCATTTGTTTATTCTTTCCTTTATGTTCCTGGCTCTAGGGGACATATCAGTAAAAATGTTGCTGCATGAAATATCTGAGATTTTCTTGTCAATGTTCTCCTCCAGGACTTTAATGGTGTTGCAGCTTATATTTAAGTCTTTTACCCACCTTGAATTTATTTTGGTGTATGGTGTAAGTTGGTGCTCCAGTTTCATTTTTTTTGCATGTAGCTGTCCAGTTCTCCCACACCATTTGTTGAAGAGGCCATTTTTACTCTATTTTATGTTGCAGCCCCATTTGTTGTATATTAATTGACCATAGAGACTTGGGTTTATTTCTGGGCTCTGTCTTCTGTTCCACTGGTCCATGTGCCTGATTTTATGCCAGTACCAGGCTGTTTGATTACAGTGGACTTGTAATATAGTTTGGTATCAGGTATTGTGATCCTTCCTACTTTGCTCTTCTTTCTCAAAATTGCAGCAGCTATTAAGTGTAGTTTCTGGTGCCATATAAATTTTTGAAGCATTTGTTCTATATCTGTGAAATATGCCATTGGTACTTGAATGGGTATTGCATTGAATCTTTAAATTGCTTTGGGTAGTAAAGACATTTTGATGATGTTAATTCTTCCAATCCATGAACATGGTATATGTTTCCACTTCTTTGTGTCTTTCTTTATTTCTTTCTTCGGCGTTGTATAGTTTTCTGTATATGGGTCTTTTACTCCCTGGTTAGGTTTATTCCTAGGTATTTTATTTATTTATTTTTCTATATCAAATAGGATTTTTTTCTTATTTCTGCTTTGCTGTTTCATTGTTGGTATACAAAAATGCCTTTGATTTCTGGGTATTGACTTTGTACGCTGCTCTTTTGCCAAATTCATTTATTAGGTCCAGCAGTTTTGGGGTGGGGTCTATAGGATTTTTTAGTAACTATTTTGTCATCTGTAAACAATGAGAGTTTTATTTTCCCTTTTTTTGATTTGGATGCCTTTTATTTTATTTTCTTGTCTGATTGCTTTGGCTAAAACTTCCAATACTATATTGAATAGAAGTGGTGAAAGTGGACAACCTTGTCTTGTTCCTGATCTTTATGTAAAAGATTTTAGTTTTTGCCCATTGAGTATGATGTTGGCTGTAGGTCTCTCATATATGGCCTTTATTATGTTGAGGAATGCTCCCTCTGTTCCCATTTTGCTGAGTGTTTTTATCATGAATGAGTTTTGTACCTTATCAAATGCTTTTTCTACATCTATTGATATAATCATGTGATTCTTGTCTTTGCTTTTGTTTATGTGATGGATTACATTTACTGATTTGTGAATATTGAACAATCATTGCATCCCTGGGATGAATCCCTCCTCGTCATGGTGTATGCTTTTTTTTTAATGCATTGTTGGATGCAGTTTGCCAATAGTTTGTTGAGGATTTTAGCATCTCTGTTCATCAGCATTATTGGTCCAAAGTTTTCTTTCTTTGTTGTGTCTTTATCTGGTTTGGGGATTAGGATGATGCTGGCTTCATAAAAAAGGTTTGGGAGTCTTCCATCTTCTTGAATTTTTTTGGAATAGTCTGTGAGGGATACGGGTTCCCTCTTCCTTAAATGCTTTGTATAATTCTTCTGTGAAACCATCTGGTCCAGCACTTTTGTGTGAAGGGAGTTCTGTGATTACTGCTTCAATTTCATCTGCTGTTATTGCTCTGTTCGTGCTTTCTGCTTCTTCTTCACTGAGTTTTGGAAGATTATATTTTTCCAGAAATTTATTCATTTCACCTAGGTTTTCGAATTTCTTGGCATACAGTTCATCATAATAATTTCTCACAATTCTTTGCATTTCTGTGGTGTCAGTTTTAATCTCTCCTCTTTCATTTCTGATTATGTTTATCTAGGTCCTCTTTCTTCTTCTCTTGATGATCCTGCTTAAAATCTCATCTATTTTGTTTAACTTTTCAAAAAAACAACTCCTGGATTCATTGATTCTTAGAATTGTACTTTTAGTTTCTATGTTATTTAATTTTGCTCTGATCTTGGTTATTTTCTTCCTTCTACTTGCTCTGGGCTGTCTTTAGTGTTGTTCCTACAGTTCTTGTAGGCATAGGTTCAGTTGTTTGTTTGAAATATTTCTCTCTCTCTTTTTTTTTTTTTGGTAGGCCTGTATTGCTATGAACTTTCCTCTCAGGAATGCCTTCACTGTGTCCCATAAGTTTTGGGTTGTCATGAGTTATTTTCATTTGTTTCCAGGAAATTTTTTATTTTTTTCCTAATTTCATTTTTGACCCATTCATTGTTTAATAGCATGATATTCAATCTCCATAATTTTGAGTGTTTGGGGTTTTTTCCCTTGGGATTGGTTTCTTGTTTCAGTCCCTTGTGGTCAGAGAAAATGCTTGGTATACTTTCAATTTTCTTGAATTTGTTGAGGCTCATTTTGTGTCCTATAATGTGGTCTGTCTTTGAAAATGTTCTATGCGTATTTGCAAAGAATGTGTATTTAGCTTCTGTGGGATAAAGTGCTCTATATATATATCAGTTAAGTCCATTTCATTTAGGGCATTCTTCAATGCCATAATATCCTTGTTAATGTTTTGTTTGGGAGATCTGTCCATTTTAGACAGTGGGGTGTTAAAATTTCCTACTATAATTGCGTTGCTGTCAATATCTTTCTTGAAGTCCTCTAAGATTTTCTTTATCAATTTCGGTTCTCCTTTGCTGGGTGCATATATATTTGCAATGTTTATGTCTTCTTGGTGGATTCTTCCCTTGAGTACTATGAAGTGACCTTCTGGATCTCTCTTTATGGCCCTTTCTTTGAAGTCTATTTTGTCTGATATGAGTATTGTTGCCCCAGCATTTTTTTCTGTCCATTTGCTTGGAAAATTTTCAAGCAAAATTTTTCTGTTTGTTTCCAGTCCTTCACTTTCAGTCTGTGTAGGTCTTTTTTCCTGAGGTGGGTCTCTTGTAGGCCACATATGTGTGGGTCATGCTTTCTTATCCATTCAGCTATTCTATGTCTTTTGATTGCAACATTTAATCTATTGACATTGAAGGTTATTATTGACAGGTAGTTATTCATTGTCATTTTTGTACCTGTGTTCCTCTCTGTCTCTCTCTTTTTCTTCCTGTCCTTAGAGCAGTCCCTTTAGCATCTCTTGCAGAGCTGGCTTGGTGGAGGTGTATTCTTTTAGACTTTTATTATCTTGGAAGCTCTTTATTTGGCCTTCTATCTTGATTGAGAACCTTGCTGAGTAAAGCAGCCTTGGTTGCAGGCCTCTGGTTTTCATTACTTGAAATATTTCTTTCCATTCTCTTCTGGCTTGGAATGTTTTTTTTAAGATTTTATTTATTTATCTTTAGAAGGGAAGGGAAGGAGAGAGGGAGAGAAACATCAATGTATGGTTGCCTCTTGTGTGTCCCCTGCTGGGAACTGGCCTGCAGGGAACCAGCCTGCAACCCAGGCATGTGCCCTGACTGGGAATCGAACCGCGATCGTGTGGTTCGTTTTTATTGAGAAGACAGTAGCTAACCTTATTGGGAAGAAAAGTAACATCCCTTGTATGTTACTTTCTGTTTCTCCTTTGCTGCCTTTAGGATTCTCGCTTTGTCTTGGAATTTTGCCATCTTAATGATGATGTGTCTTGAAGTGGGCCTCTTTGGGTTCTTCTTGATTGGGACTCTGTGTTTCTTGGATTTGTGTGACTTTTTCTCTCATCAAATTAGGAAAGTTTTCCATCATTACTTTTTCAAATATATTTTCTATCCCTCACTTTTCTTTTTCTCCTTCTGGTATTCCTATTATATGGATATTATTATGTTTTATATTGTCTTGCATTTCTCTTAATCCCTCTTAATTCTTTCTGAGCCTCTTTTCCTTTTCTTGCTCTTTCTGAGTCTTTTTTTCTACTTTGTTCTCCAACTTGCTGATCTGATGTTCTGCTTCATTGATCCTGTTTTTTATTCCTTCCACTGTGTTTTTCAGTTCAGACATTATATTCTTCATTTCCTCTTGGCCCTTGCTGATAGTTTCTATTTTCTTTTTCATGTTGATATAGTTTGCAGTGAATTCATTGTAGTTCCACTGTCATTTCTGGTAGCTCATTGTGAACTCTTTGAACTTCCTGATAACCAGTGCTTTGACCTTAATAGCTGATAGTTGACTTGCCTCTATTTCATTTAGCATTCTTTCTGAGGCTTCCTCTTTTCCTTTTATTTGGGGGTTGTTTATTTTTCTTCCCATTGTTTGTTTGTGAGATTCTTTTTGTTAGCTTCAGCTTCTTAAATTAATCTGTTACGGTTCCCTGGGTTTATGGTGTGAACTTCTGTGGTAGAATACCTGTGAGATTCAGTGGTATAGTCTCTTTGATCCCCCAAGCTCACTGGTCTTGGGTCGTCATTTAAGTTGGCTCTGTGTTTTTCTTCGGGTTTTTATTGTTTTGGGGTCTTTTTTGGTAGGTGCTTCCCACCAGCTGGTTAACTGAGGTTCACTCTGTCTACCACCTCTTGTATTTTGTTGTGCTGGTGAGGGCAGGTTGTGTCGAAGCTAGTTCTTCCATGTGTACAAGGTTTTGAGGATTCTCTTTTGCTCTTTTTCAGTTGTTTGTACTGGGTAGTTTCTCCACTATTTAGTTGTATTTCCAGATAGGTCCTGGATGGAGGTTTGTGTGGTTTCCACTTCCTCCTTCATTTTCTGTTGTTATCTGTTGGTGGTTCCTTTGTTGTTGGGTTTCCTCTTCCAGTGGGTATCCTGGTGTTCACCACTTCCACCTACTCTTTTTTTGTGTGATCAGTTGGAGTGAGAGACAAAATGGTTTATGACAGCAGGAGAATATTCTATGACATTTACAATAGCAGCTAGTAGAAAAAAGATAGGAGATGTATGGGCTATGTATAGTGTTAACCATAACCTTCAATCCAATTAGTCACTTTTAAGAAAGGATGGACAGAAGGTAAGACTGTTGTTGGGGAGGGAAGGCTTGTGAGTTGGGTCTAGAAAGCAGTGAGATTGTGGGAGGTCAGATGCTGAGGTAAGGTGAGAGTAAAACTGGATAGTAAATAGGTGTAGTATGTGAGCAAATAGAGTTAACCACCACAGTAATAGAATTCAAGAAACTGTGAAGTGGGCTAAGATCCAGGAGGGGTGTTGTGAAGTATTTACAATTGTATGGAACAGTTATTATTTACAATAACTTTAGAACAACAATTATATGACAGAACCTATGTGATCCAGATAACAAGAATAGGGGGTATAGGACTTTGAGTAGTGTGCTAAAGGAACACAAGTGAAGTGAATGACAGTAAATTAGCAATACACTGTGAAAGAGAGAACAGGGGAAACCTGTTAAATGATACAATAGAAGCAACCAAACAAAGAGGACTATACAGAAAGAAGAATACAAGAATACTATTCAAATAAAAGATGTAAGAATAATGAAAAGAATAATACCAATATGCAGTAACTTGCAGTTTCACTGCAATAACAAAGTGAAATTTGTCTCACTGTCTCAACTGTTTGGATGCCCCCTCTTTGGGTCCAGCTCTGGTCCTTTCACAGTTTCAGATTTTTTTGTCTCACTTTTGGGTATTAAAAAAAAGGCAGGAGAAGGGGAGAAGAAGAGATAAAATTGGAAAGAAAGGAAGAAGAAATAAAACAAGAAGGAAAGAGAGGGAAAAGGTACTGAAAGATAAAACAATAAGAAAAAATTTTAAATTACTTTAAAAAAAAAAACACCTCTTGTTGGTTTCAAAGTGACTGACCCGGTTTTTCTGGTCTTGTTGGCTGCAGCAGACTAAGGGGTGATTGGTATGGCTTTTCTCCCTTCCCAATGTGTACTCAGCCAGTCTTGCATGTACTCTCTTTAGAGCTAGTCTGGCACCTCTCCCTGGCACCTTTGGTTTAGGAACCAGGTCTTCCTCACAGGCTCTTTCCCCAGGGTTACTGCTGTGGGCTGGGGTACAGGCACGCACACTCAGCCAGGGTGCCTTGGTCCCCTCCCAGTGCTATGGGGGTACACAGGGTCTTCCCCATGGCCTTCTGAGAAACCTCGGGATCCCTGCCCAGCTGAGAGGAGAGTAGGCCCAGCAGCTGTTGCAGGAGAATTCCCCAAACAGTTTTTCTTTTTGGGAAATTCCTCCTACTCAAGCTTTCCGCTCCATACAGCCCAATTCTCCAGCCAGTCCAATGACTATTGTGGTCAATGTGCATCACTGTGCAACTCAACTCTCCCAAGCTAGCTAACACAGATTCCGCAGGTGATCACAGCCCCTGTGTCTTTGGCTCTTTGTCCTTATTCCCCTCTCTGCAACTTTAAGCAACCAGGTCTCTCCCAGTGCTGCTTAAACCTTTTTTGGCTGGAGAGGGAGGGAGCAGTTGACCTGGCTCTCTCCCAAGGACTCTGTGGCAGGCCCACCCCTCCCAAGGATTCTGTGGTAGACCTAGTGCTGGTGCTGCACACCAAATGCCGGGCCTGGGGCTACAGTCGCCCTGTTGGGACCCTATTGTCCTGAATCACTCTCCTTACTGTCTGGTTTTTCAGTGTCCACTACAATTTTTGGTCTCTTATTTTCATATATGCTGAGGTACTCTTGGCTGTTTGCTCTGTTCCTCTGTAGATCAGCTAGGTTTTTCTCTGGTGTGTAGGGGGAAGTGGAATCTGCTCCCTCCTACTCGGTTGCCATTTTCCTTCATGAATAGAGTAATCTTGAGTGTATGTCCTTGCCTTTCATGACTTTGAATACTACTTTGCAGCCCCTTCTTGCCTGCAAGGTTTCTTTTGAGAAATCAGCTGATACTCTAATGGGAACTCCTCTGTAGGGAACTGTCTCCTTTTCTCTTACTGCTTTTAAGATCCTCTCCTTCTCTTTAATCTTGGGTAATGTAATTATGATGTGCCTTGGTGTGTTCCTCCTTGGGTACAACTTCTTTGGGACTCTCTGAGCTTTCTGGACTTCCTGGAAGTCTATTTTCTTCACCAGATTGGAGAAGTTTTCCTTCATTATTTTTTCAAATAAGTTTTCTATTTCTTGCTCTTTCTCTTCTCCCTCTGGTACCCCTAGGATTCAGATGTTGGAATGTTTCAAATTGTCCCCAATGTTCCCAAGCTCTATTCATTTGTTCAAATTCTTGTTTCTTTTTTCTGTTCTAGTTGAATATTTGTTTCTTCCTTCTACTCCAAACCATTGATATGAGTCCTGGTTTACTTCCCTTTACTGTTGGTTCTATGTACATTTTTCTTTATTTCACTTTTCATTGCCTTCACTTTTTCCTCTGTTTTGTAACCATACTCAACCATTTCTGTGACCATCCTGATTAGTAGTGTTTTGAACTCTGCATCTGATAGGTTGACTATCAGATAGGTTGACTATCTTCATTGCCTAGTTGTATTTTTTCTGGAACTTTGATCTTTTCTTTCATTTGGGCCTTTTTTTCCCATTCAGTGGGCCTGTTACATAGTAAGGGGCAGAGCCTTAGGTATTTGCCAGGGCAGGGCAACCCACTTTGCTGCGTTGTGGTGCTGTATGTCGGGGAGAGGTCCAAGAGGGAACAATGCCACTTGCTCAGTGCTGGGCCACTTTCAGCCACTTCTCCCACTACCCACAAGCAAATTGGGTCCTTCTGGTGCTGATTACTAGGTGTGTGGGAGTAGGTACATTCTAGGACCCTATGGATCTCTCCATCAAACTCTCCTGTGAGGCTGGGGGTTTCTCCCACTGCTGCAATACCCACAGATTTTTTTCAGTCAGATTTTTTTCTTTTTTTTTGAGCTTTTATTTACCCACACTGGAACCCTTGGCTGCATGGTCTATCTCCCTTCCCAGTTGTTTTTCTTGGTTTATCTGCAAGCAAATGTGGGACTACCTGGTTGCCAGCTGCTGCTGCAGCCACCCAGGTCCTCCAGCTACCACCTTTCCACTTGTCCTCTCTCCTTACTGCTGCCCAACTCCACCCCTCCTACCCATCTGGATGAATGTTTCTTTAACTTTTTGGTTGTTGGACTCCCATACAGTTCAATTTTCTGGCAGTTCCTGGTGGGGTTTTTTTTTTCTGTTGTCCTTCTTTTGGTTGTTCAAGAAGGAAAAGTGTATCTACTTACACCTCCACCTTGGCTGGAAGTCAACAGCCTTACTTTTTAAGGGTGTCTTTTTTGCTTAGTATTTTGGGAACTTATCAACAAATTTTATACCTATGATCTTAATCTACTCTTGTGATGAATTCTACTTCTTCGTTGAATCATGTCTCCATTTTAAAGAGTGAAAAATGTGGAATTTTATGACTAGCCAGGGTCCCAGTGTAGATCAGTATTGAGCTTACTTAATGTCTCAGTGTATCTAAGTTTAGGGGTTTTTTCTTCTCATTTCCCCCCACATGAGAAATAATGGGAGCAGGCATTTAATTTTTAATCTGAGTTCCACATATGGTACTGTCTAGGTTTCCAATATGGGTTCACATTTTCCTTATTCTCCCTTCTAACTGATGGCATCTAAATCTGTAATTTTAATCTTTTCATATATTCTGCCTACCTCCACATCTCTATGTGTGGTCTAAACTTTTCTCTAGTGTTGGGGGCCACTTTTGCATGGTATTGGAAACTGTAGCTCCAAGCGACAAAGGCCTTGCCTGTAAGTCTCGACCAGAATGCCAGGAATGCATGTGGCAGGCATAACCCAATACTAACACCAAGCGTTCCCATGGAAAATCATGCCTGAAGAATACATTGTATCCTTTGAAGCTTGCTTTGCTTTGTATAGCCCTGTCGATATAAACCAGATGTTTAAAATCAAAGCATAAGGGAGTGAACTCCTAAACTCAGGAACCATGCCTTAATGACCCGCTGGCATCAGCATATCTAACAGACCTTGACCTGCGGCAGATCTTTGTGTTTCCTCAATTGTCATCTATGGATAGTATCTGTTCTCTGTTACTATGGCCTTTAGACTTTGATTGATGAGCTTTGCATGCCTGCTGTATACCCTGCACATACTGAGCTCAATAAAATCCATTTCAGAGAAGAGCTCAGGGCATTCCCCACTAGAGGAAATTGCCACCCCCTTTCCCACTGGAACAACAGATTATGCCTAGGACAACTCATTCTCCTCCATAGTGGCCAGGAGAAATCCATGGGATGGCTTCCCACACTCTAGTTCTTCATCTTTATTTTTATCTTCATAGTGGACATCTCTACATATGATCTATGAACACTTAAATTTTAACATGCAAAAACTGAAGCTTGGTCTATGTTTTATATTCCAGTTGTTTTTAACTTTATTGAAGTACAATTTATAAAAATTGTACACATTTGTTTTATTGTTTGATGAATTTGGATATATACATGCACATATGATATATCACCATAACCAAAGTATTAAGCGTATTTATCACCTCCAAGAATTTCCTAGTGTTTTTGTGATTTTTCTTTTTTGTTTTTGGTAAAAGCACTTAACATGCGATCTATCCTCAACATATTGTAGAGCTGACAATTCCATATTATTAGCTCTAGATACTATGCTATACAGTGAATCTTTAAAACTTACTCATTTTACATAACAGAAACTTTATACCCATTTTAAAAAAACTCTTATTTTTTCCTTATCCACCTCCACTCCACTCCTGACAACTACCATTCTATTCTCTCTATAAATTCAACTGTTTTAGATACCTCATACAAGCAGAATGACACAGTATTCATTCTTGTGTAACTGGGCTATTTCATTTAACATAATATTCTCTCACCCATCCATGTCATGTCAAATGGCAGGATTACCTTCTTTTTTTAAGTTTGAATAATATTTATGTATACTACACTTTCTTTATCCATTCATCTATTGATGAACACTTGGGTTGTTTTCATGTCTTGGCTATTGTGAATAATGCTTCGGCAAACACAGGGTCATATATATCTTTTTACGATCTGATTTCATATTTATTGGATATATAGCCAACAGTGTAGAATGGTTCTAATTTCTCCACATCCTCTCCAACACTTATTTCTTTCTTTTTAATAATATTTATCTGAACAAGTATGAGGTGATATCTTATTTTGATTTTCATTGGCATTTCCTTGAAGATTAGTGATGTTGAGCACCTTTTTTTATATTTCAGGGGGTGCATTTGTATGTCTTGTTTGAAGAAATGTCTTTTCAAGCAGTTTTCTCATTTTTAAATAGGCTTATTTAAAAATTTTTTGAGTTCCAGAATGTTCCTTTATATTTGTGATATTAACCCCTTTTCTGGATGATAGTTGGCAAATATTTCTCTTCCATTCTGGATGCCTTTTCATGCTTGTTTCTGTTACTGCACAGAAATTTTAGTTTGATGTAGGTAGTACTACTGCTTGATCATGTTCTATGATCTTTTTAATGTGCTATTGAATTTTTTTAGTTAATATTATGTTGAGAAGGGGAAGGGTCATCAAGAAACATGTATAAAGGACCCATTGACAAAGAAAATGTGGGGGGAGGATTGAATGTTGGAGGTGGGGATGGGTAGGATGGGGAAGAGTAATGGGAGGAAAATGGGAACTGTAATTTAACAATAATAAAAGAATAAAATAAATGAAAATATACCTAGGAAAAGAAAAAATAAAAATCAATACGTAAAAATATTTTTAAAAATAGCTCTATTTTTAGTTTTCTGAGGAAATTGCATAGTGTTTTCCACAGTGGCTGCACCAGTCTGCATTCCCTCCAACAGTGCACTGGAGTTCCCTTTTCTCCATAACCTTGCAAGCACTTGTTTGTTGATTTGTTTATGATGACCATTCTGACTGGTGTGAAGTGGTATCTCATTGTGGTTTTAATTTGCATCTATCTGATGGCTAGTATTGCTGACCATCCTTTCATATGTCTCAGGGCTCTCTGATATGTCCTCCTTGGAGAAGGGTCTGTTCAGGACCTTTCCCCATTTTTTAATTGGGTTGTTTGTCTTCTTGAAGTGGAGTTGTGTGAGTTCTTTATACATTTTGGAAATCTTTATACATTTATACATTTTGTGGGAGTTCTTTATACATTTTGTCTGAGGTATCATTTGCAAATATATTTTCCAATATGGTTGGTTCCCTTTTCATTTTGCTGATGTTTTCTTTAGCTGTGCAGTTTTGTTTTGTTTTACTTTAATGAAGTCCCACTTGTTTACTCTTTCTGTTATGTCCCTTGCTCTAGGGGACATATTAGTGAAAATATTGCTGTGTGGAATATCTGAGATTTTCCTGCCTATGTTCTTGCCTAGGACTTTTATGGTGTTATGACTTATATTTAAGTCTTGTATCCAACTTGAGTTTATTTTTGTGTATGGTATAAGTTGGTGGTCGAGTTTCTTTATTTTATCTTTTTTTTTTTTTTTGCATGTAGCTGTCCAGATCTCCCAACACCATTTGTTAAAGAGCTTATTTTTACTCCATTTTATGTTTCTGCTCCTTTTGTTGAATAATAATTGGCCATAGAGATTTGGTTCTATTTCTGGGCTCTCTATTCTGTTTCATTGATATCTGTGCCTGTTCTTATGCCAGTACCAGACTGTTTTGACTTGAACAACAGTAAAAAAAAAAATATTTTAAAAAATAAAATAAAATAACATAAAAAATATTTTGTTGAGAATTTTGCACCTATATTCATCAGGCATATTGATGTACAGCTTTCTTTCTTGCAGTGTACTAATCTGACTTTGGAATCAGGGTAATATTGGCCTAGTCAACTGAGATTGGGAGTACTTCCTCCTGTTCAGTTTTTTGGAAGAGTTTGAGAAGTGATGGCACTAAGTTTTCTATAGGTGTTTGGTAGAATTCACTAGTGAATCCACGTGATCCTGGCCCTTATTTTGTTGGGAAGTGTTTGATTAATGATTCAATCCCTTTCTTCTATATTTAGATTTTCTATTTCTTTATGATTTATTCTTAATAGGTTATAGGTTTGTAAGAATTCATCCATTTCTTTTAGGTTATCTAATTTGTTGGAGTATAATTATTTTAATAGTTTCAAAATTCTTTGTATTTCTGTGATATAAGTTGTACTTTCTCATTCATTTCAGATTTTATTTTTTGAACTTTATTTTTTCATCTTTAAAAAAAATTTTTATTTAGTTATTTTTCTTTTTTTAATATTAAATTTTATTTAGTTACTTTTCAAGTACATTTTTTTTTATCTATTTCTCCCATCCCACCCCACCCCCCGCCAGTCTCCCCCCTCCCTCTCATTCCGCCCCCAGTCCTCATCTCTGTGTCTTTCATACTTGTTCCTCAAAATCCCTCCCCCTTTTTCCCCTTAACTTCCCTTCCCTCTCCCCTCTGGTCACTGTCCCCTTGTTCTCTATTTCAGTGTCTTTGTTTTTTTTTCTGCTTGCTTGTTTGTTTTGTTGTTTAGCTTCCTGTTAAAGGTGAGATCATATGGTATTTGTCTTTCAGCACCTGGCCTATTTCACTCAGCATAATGCTTTCCAGTTCCATCCATGCTGTTGCAAAGGGTAGTAGCTCCTTCTTTCTCTCTGCTGCATAGAATTCCATTGTGTATACATAGCACAATTTTTTGATCCATTAATTTACTGATGGACACCTTGGTTGCTTCCAGCTCTTGGCTATTGTAAATTGTGCTGCTATGAACATTGTGGTGCATAGGTTCTTTGAAATTGATGTTTTAGGATTCTTGGGGTATAATCCTAGCAGTGGAATTGCTGGGTCAAAAGGCAGGTCAATTTTTATTTTTCTGAGAAAATTCCATATTGTTTTCCATAATGGTTGTACCAGTCTGCAATCCCACCCACAGTGAACTAAGGACCCCTTTTCTTCACAACCTCTCCAACAATTGTTGTTTGTTGCTTTGTTTATGATAGCCATCCTGACTGGTGTAAAGTGGTATCTCATTGTGGTTTTAATTTGCATCTCTCTGATAGCTAACGATATTGAGCATCTCTTCATGTGTCTCTGGATATTCCGTATGTCCTCCTCAGAGAAGTGTCTGTTCAAGTCCTTGTCCCATTTTTTAACTGGTTTAGATGTCTTCTTAGAGTGGAGTCGTGTAAGTTCTTTGTATATTTTGGAGATTAAACCTTTGTCTGAGGTATCATTGGCAAATATGTTTTCCCATACAGTTGGTTGTCTTTTTAATTTAATACTGTTTTCTTTAGCCATGCAGAAGCTTTTTATTTTGATGAGATCCCATTTGTTTATTCTTTCCTTTATGTCTCTTGCTCTAGGGGACATATCAGTAAAAATGTTGCTGCATGAAATTTCTGAGATTTTCCTGCCAATGTTTTCCTCTAGGATTTTAATGGTTTCATGGCTTATATTTAAGCCTTTTATCCACCTTGAATTTGTTTTGGTGTAGGGTGTAAGTTTGTGCTCAAGTTTCATTTTTTTTTTGCACATAGCTGTCCAGTTCTCCCAACACCATTTGTTGAAGAGGCTATCTTTACTCCATTTTATTTTACTACCCCCTTTGTTGAATATTAATTGACTGTAGAGAGTTGGGTTGATTTCTGGGCCCTCTGTTCTGTTCTATTGGTCTATGTGCCTGTTTTTATGCCAGTACCAGGCTGTTTTGATTACAGAGGCCTTGTAATACAGTTTGATATCAGGTATTGTGATCCCTCCTACTTTGTTCTTCTTTATCAAAAGTGCAGCTGCTATTCGGGGTCATTTATGGTTTCATATAAAATTTTGAAGTGTTTGTTCTATGTCTGTGAAATATGCCATTGGTACTTTAATAGGTATTGCATTGAATCTGTATATTGCTTTGGGTAGTATGGACATTTTGATGATGTTAATTCTTCCAATCCATGAAGAAGGTATATGTTTCCATTTGTTTGTGTCTTCCCTGATTTCTTTCTTCAGGGCTGTGTAGTTTTCTGCATACAGGTCTTTCACCTCCTTGGTTGGGTTTATTCCCCGATACTTTATTTTTGTTTTTGCTATATGGAATTGGCTTTTTTCCTTGATTGCTGCTTCTGTTGGTTCATTGTTGGTATACAAAAATAACTTTGATTTCTGGATGTTGACTTTGTAACCTGCTGTTTTTCCAAATTCATTAATTAGTTCAAGAAGTTTTTTGGTAGAGTCTATAGGATTTTTCCTGTACACTATCATGTCATCTGCAAACAGTGACAGTTTTTTTCCTCCTTTCCTATTTGGATGCCTTTTATTTCCTTTTCCTGCCTGTTTTCTGTGGCCAAAACTTCCAAAACTATATTGAATAGGTAGTGAAAGTGGACATCCTTGTCTTGTTCCTGATCTTAGTGGAAAAGCTTTCAGTTTTTGCCCATTGAGTATGATGTTGGCTGTAGGTCTTTCATATATGGCCTTTATTATATTGAGGAATGCTCCCTCTATTCCCATCAAATATATAATTTTAATGGCTTTGTATTATGCTACTGTATAGATATGTTGTAATTTATTTAGATACTTTTTTAGTCTTAGATATTTACATTGTTTTCCTTAAAGTACATAAATATATATGAAAGGGTATGTGTACTTAAAAAGAATATGTATTAAGTCTTTGTGGATAAAATGTTCTATAAATTAGTTAAGTCTATCTGGCCTACTGTGATGTTTAAGGCTATTGTTTGCTTATTGATTTTCTATTGTTATTATTGTATTACTGTCATTTTACCTTTTGTGTCTGTTAATATTTGCTTTATTAACTTAGGTGCTTCTATGTTGGATACATTGATGTTTATGATTGTTATATCCTCTTTTTGGATTAACCTCTTTATCATTTTATGATGCCCTTTCTTTGCCTCTTTTTCCGGATAAACCTTGTGTTTTGTCTGATAGGAATATTGGTGCCCAGCTTTCTTTTCATGTCTATTTCCATGGAATATATTTCTTTCATCTCTTTTAAGACCGTGTATAAGTCTTTCAATCTGAAAAGAGTCTTCTTGGCAACATATAGATGGGTCTTCTTTTTATCCATTCAGGCACCCTATGTCTTTTGATTGGAAAATTTGGATATCTTCATTTAAAGTAATAATTGCTAGGTATGTACCAAGGGCCATTTTTAATTGTTTTTTTGTTGCTTTTTAAGTTCTTTATTTTTCTTCTTTTCATGGTTTCTTTTTTTGTGGGTTTCTGGTTTTCTTTGGTGTTTGTTTTCATTCATTCTGTTTATTTATTTTTTTATTTAAAAAGTGTATGTTTTGTTGGTTTTGGTTTTGTGGTTACCATGAGATCCATGTATATCAGTCTGTATGTGTAATGGTCTATTTTAAACTGATAGGTGTTTAAGTTCAAATGCACTCTAAAAGCACTACAAGTTTATACTTTCTTCCATGCTTTAGGTTTTTGGTGTCATATTTTAGATATTCTTGTTTTGTGTATCCATAACTGCTCATTATAGTTATTATTGTAGCTACTTTTTTCTTTTCACTTTCACACTAGCTTTTGAAATGGCTGATTCTCTTTTTTTACTATGTTTGCCATTACCAGTGAAATTTTTTAAATATTTTTTAAAATTTCTTGTTACAGTCTTTTCTTTTCTGCATAAAGGAAACCATTTAGACCTTGGGCAGGTAGCCCAGTTGGTTAGCGTATTGTCCTGATATGCCAAGGTTGTGGGTTCAATCCTGGTCAGGGCACATACAAGAATCAACCAATAAATGTATCAATGAGTGGAACAACAAATTGATGTTTCTCTGTCTAAAATCATTAAATAAAATTTTTTTAATTAAAGAAAGAAAACCCTTTAACATTTTTATAAAGATGGTTTATTGGTTATTAGCTCCTTTAGTTTTTATTTGTCTGGGAATCTCTTTCTCTATTCTTCAATTTGGATGATAACATTGCTGGGTAGAGCATTCTTAGCACTTTTTTCTTTTACACTTTTAGTATATCCTGCCACTTCCTTTGAGCTGTAAAGTTTTCACTGAGAAATCAGCCAGTGACCTAATGGGGTTTCCATTGTATGTAACTAATTGTTTTCTCTTCCTGCCTTCAAGATTAACTTTGGCATATTTTAATTAGAGTATGTCTTGGTGTGGGTCTCTTTGGGTTCATCTTGTTTGGAATATCTGTGCTCCTTGAATCTGGATGTATGTTTTCTTCCCTAGGTCAGGAATTTTTTTAGCCACTTTTTTCTTTAAATAAATTGTATGCCCTTTTTTCTCTCTCTTCTCTGGGGATCCCTATCATGTAAATGTTACAGTGCTTGATGTTGTCCCAGAGATGCCTTAAATTGCCCTCACTTTTAAAAGTTCTGTTTTCTCAAATTAAAACCACAATGAGATACCACTTTACACCAGTCAGGATGGCCATCATAAAGCAACAAACAAGTGTTGGAGAGGTTGTGGAGTAAAGGGGACCCTAGTTCATTGTTGGTGGGACTGCAGACTGGTACAACCACTGTGGAAAGCAGTATGGAATTTTCTCAGAAAACTAAAAATGAATCTGCCTTTTGACCCAGCAATTCCACTTCTAGGATTATATCTTAAGAACACTGAAACACCAGTCCAAAAGAACCTATGCACCCCAATGTTCATAGCAACACAACTTACAATAGCCAAGTGTTGGAAGCAACCTAGGTGCCCATCAATAAATAAATGGACCAAAAAACTATGGTACATTTACACAGTGGAATTCTATGCAGCAGAGAGAAAAAGGAGCTCCCAACCATTGCAACAGCATGGATGGAACTGGAAAGCTTTATGCTGAGTGAAATAAGCTAGGTGTTAAAAGACAAATACCATATTATTTCACCTTTAACAGGAAGCTAAACAGCAAAACAAACAAGCAAGCAAAATAAAAACAAAGCCACTGAAATAGAGAACATGGGGAAAGCGGCCAGAGAAGAGAGGGGAGGAAATGTCAGGGGAAATAGGGGAGGGATTAGAGAACAAGTATAAAGGACACAGGGACAACAACTAAGGGGGGTGGAAATGGGAGGGAGGTGGGGAGCACAGGACGGGGTTGGCTGAGATGGGAGTAATAGACAGAAAACTGTACTTAAAAAATAATTTCCAAAAAAATACATAGATGCTAAAATTCTCAACAAAATATTGGCAAACCACATTCAGCAATACATTGAAAAGGTCATACACCATGATCAAGTGGGATTCATC